>NW_016107479.1:1126354-1135959 GCF_001604975.1 Cebus imitator | reverse complement strand
AGAGAGATAAGTCAATCTGAGAAGGTGATGTGAAAATAGAAGCAGATGTCAAAAGACAGAAAGTTCAAGATGCTACCTGCTAGCTTTGAAGATAGAGAAAGGGGCCACAAGCCAAAGAATACAGGCAGCCTAAAAGCTGTAAAACATAAAGAAATTGATTCTCTTCTATATCCTCCAGAAGAAAAATGGCACTGCTATCCTATTTATTATATCCTATATCTAGAAATATAATAAATTTGTGCTGTTTTAAGCAAAAAAAAATTGATGTAATTTGTTACAGCAGAAATAGGAAACTAATATAATAGGCAGCAATAATAAAGCACGACAGGCATTGTGATAAGGGAAGTACGTAAATGTTGAAGTCATATTCCAGTAGGATTTACTGAAACTAGTCCAAAAATTTCAGAAAGGTTTTCTGAGGAAGTGATATGTAACATAAGAATTCAAGGATGAATAGTATCAAATAGAAAAGAGGAGTGCTAAAGGGAATTAGAGAGAAAAGAAAAATATCTGAAGGCTTACATGTGGACAAGAGCAAATTCTGCTTTGAAGAACTGAGGGATTTCAATATATCTGGACAACAGAATTCTAGGATACTGTCAAGTTTTGGGCTACTGAATGTACTGCAGTCAGATCATGAAGGGTAGAGTCAGTTATTAAATGTTTAGAGGTTTGATCTTTATCATAACGACAGCAGGAAGGCTTTGAAAGATTTTAAGTGGGAGAATATCATAACCATATTCTCATAAGTGCACTGTAGAGAACAGGTTACGGGAGAGAGAGATTGAGGGGAAAAAAAGGCCGATTAGGAAGAGATGGCGGCCGTTCAGAAAAAAAATATATAGTACTTGCTTTGACCTGGGTGGTGGCTGTGGCAATAAAGAGCAGTATCCAGAAAGTGATTTGACAATAGAAACTAAATTGCTTGGTGATTTACTAGATGTGAGAGATATCCTGGGTAGATGTCAGTGGCATTCCTGGGATAGAGAACACAAGAGGAGAATTAAGTGTGGAAATGTGGAAGAAAGATAAGGAGATCATGAGTACATCTTTGGGTGGGTTAGGCTTCAGGGGCCTTTGAAACATCCACATAAAGTGTTTAGTAAACAGCTAAATATTTAGGCAAGGATCCCAGAAAAGATGCCTGTACTGGCAGAAGAGATTTGGAAGTCATCAGTTTACAGTCTTTGACGTTTTGGGAGTGGACAAACTTACCACAAGCTTCTTGGATTCATTTCATAAGTCCTAGAGTGAGGTGGAGAAAAAGGCTAGAACAGAGCTTTGAAGGTCATCAATATTTTAAGTGAGAGTAGAGAAAGGGAGTGTTCAGAGGAAAACAAAGAGAAGCTGGTGTGGAAGGAGGCACACCAGGAGAGAGTTGTACCACAGGAAGCAAGAAAATAGAGCGTCCTAAAGAAAAATTTCCAACAGTATCAAATGTTTCCAAGGAGTTAAGCTGGCTGAAATGTAGCCACATTTTGCAATATGTAAACCTGGATAACCTGTGTGAGAGCAAGGTCGGTGGCATATGGCAGGAAAAACAATCATGTTGAATGAGTTGAGGAACTTGGGACAGGAAATATTGATAGTGCCTTCAAGAATTTTGACTGGAAAGGGGAGAGGAGAGAAAAATATAGTACTTGCAGAGGTAGTTTAGGTTGAAGTTTGTTTACTTTTTATTTTCTGCTTTTTTTTTTTAAACCATGCGTGATGAAATTCTAATGAGATTCCTCCAGAAGTGGAGAAAACAAGATCCAAGCAGGTGGAGGGTGGAGATTTTACAGTATGTCTAAGGGATCCAGAGAGGAAGGATTTCAGACTGTAGGTAGATGGTAGATCAATTATGTAGATGGAAAGTCAACTCTTCTTGTCCCGAAAGGACAAAGGCAAAGATAGATGTATGCTGGTTGTTTCTTGGGCAGTGAGAAGTCCAAAAGTTTTCCCCCAGTGGCTTTAAGTAATCTTCTGGATCTGAGGGGGAAGATGGATGAGCTGACGATTTGAGGAGAGTTAGGAAGATTTGAAATAGTATCTGGGAGGAATGAGAATTAAGTTGGGTAATGGAAAGCTAATTGGATTCCCAGGCCCTGTTGAGAGCCTGGGTAAGATTAGCAATCATGAATGTATATTGGCACCGGTCTTCCACTTTTTGGGACATTTTGTAGCAGTGTTTGGCAAAGTTCAGCAGTCTTGGTGCATGCATAAGGAAAAATCTCACTGTGGGGAATTTTCTAGGCACAAATGGACAAAAGCTAGTAGGGCATAGAATAGTCAGATATTGGCAAGAAAATAGTTGAAGATCTTCTAAACACTGGGCCTTGATATTTTCTTCTTTGAAAGTGCTGAATCCCTTATCATGTTATCCTGCTACTCTTTTAGCATCCAAGACAAAAAATCTTAAAATGAAATGTCTTTTAAGATTATACTATATATTAATGAGCTGAGTCCCATTTCATGAAGCTATGGGAACATTTAAACGTTTAGCCAATTTTAATATATATGTATAGCTTATGCATTAATGTTACCATTACTGTCATATAATGTATTACATAGTTTACCATTCAGAGACAAAAGCATGATACACAAGTATATATGTATTTATCTAAAATATATTTTAAATGTATCTATAGTTTTGCCACAGACGTCAATGTACACCTGTGTCTTTATCACTACGAGAAGTAAGGAGAGTAATGTGGGATACCAGTATTCTCATTCAGGAGCCTGTGTGAATCTTTAAGTGTCTGCTCCCTCTAGATTTGATTTTATTTTCTAATTTTCACTTCTTAAATTTTGCTACATCTCTAGTTCTCGTTTCAATTAGAATTAAATTTAAAAATTAAATCTCTACTGCTAAGCAGCCTGGCTTGGAGCCCAAATGAAGCCACACTCTCTTCTCAGCGTCTTGTGATCAATTTAGAAAATTAAATATGACTAGAAGAAAAAGTGCCCCATATATGAAAAAAAAAGCCAGATCTCCAATTATATATCTATCTTGACCACTAATTCTTTTCTTATTAATATTACTTTTAATTGACAAAGTGTAATTGTCTACACTACAGGGTACTATATGATGTTTTGATATATGTATACAATGTGAGATAATAAAATCAAGCTAATTAGCATACTACTTACCTCCATTTACCACTTTTTGTGGTAAGACATTTTAAATTTAGTTATTCTGAAATATACAATACATTGTGATTGACTATAGTCGCCCTGCCGTGTGATAGATCTTAAGATACTCCTGCTGTCTAACCAACACTTTGTATCCCTCGACTAGCAAAACCTCATTCCATCCTACCTGCCCCTCCCAACCCCATATCCCAGGCTCTGGTAATCATTTTTTTTACTCTCTATTTCTATGAGATCAACTTTGTTAGAGTCAGCATGTAAGTAATGTAAGTGAGATCATGTGGTGTTTGTCTTTCTGTGCCTGGTTTATTTCACTTAGCATAATATCCTCCAAGCTCATGTTGCTGAAGATGACAGAATTTCCTTCTTCTCAAGCCAAATGGTATTTCATTGTGTGTATATACCACATTATTTAATCTATTATCTGTTGATGGACACAGATTGATTCCATATCTTGGCTATTGTGATTAATACTGATGAACATGGGCATGCAATGAACATGGGCATCCCTTCAACATATTGTTTTTAATTCCTCTGGGTATGTATCCAGAGTGTGATTGCTCAATCATATGGTAGTTTTATTTTTAGGTTTTTTTTGAGCGATCTCTGTGCCATTTTCTATAATGGCAGGACTAATTTATATTTCCAACAACAACAGACAAGTGTTCACTTTCCACCACATCCTCACCAACACTCATCTTTCATCTTTCTCATAGAAGCCATTCTAACAGGTGTGAGGTGGTGTCTCATTTGGTTTTAATTTTGATTACCCTAATGATTAGTGATACTGAGCTTTTTAAAAATGTACCTGTTGGCTATTTGTTTGTCTTCTTTTGAGAACTGCGTTTTCAAATCCTTTGCCCATTTTTAATCATGTTATTTGTTTTCTTGCTATTGAGTTGTTTGAGTTACTTACATATTTTTGGCTTATCACATTAATGGTTTGTAAATATTTTCTCCTGTTCTGTGAGCTGTCGCTTCACTTTGTTAATAATTTCCTTTGCTATGGAGAAGCTTTTTAGCTTGATACAATCCCATTTGTCTATGTTTTGCTTTCTTTTTGTTTGTGCTTTAGGAATAATATCCACAAAATAATTGCCCAGAACAATGTTGTCGAGCTTTTCCGCTAGAAGATTTATCGTTTCAGACCTTATATTTAAATCTTTAATCCATTTTGAGCTAACTTTTATAATGATGTGCGATAAAGATGCAGTGGCATTCTTCTGTATGTGGATAATCAGTTTTCTAACACCACTGATGAAAAAGATTATTCTTTCTCCATTGTGTGTTCTTGGCACCTTTGTCAAAAATCAATTGCCCAAAAATGACTAGATTTATTTCTGGGCTTTCTAACTGGTTTCATTTGTCAATATATCTGTTTCTATGCCAGTGCCGTGAGATTTTTTATTACAATCACTAGATATTTTGAAATCATGAAATGTGAGCCTTCCACTTTATTCTTTTTGCTTAAATGGTTTTCACTGTCAGGGTCTTCTGTAGTTCCATATAAATGTAAGGACTTCAGGAGTTTTTTATCTCTGTGAAAAATGACATTGAATTTTGGTTAGGGATTGTAGTGAATTTGTCAATCACCTGGGTTAGTAAGGGCATTTTAGCAATATTAGTTCTTCTAATCCATGAACACAGGGTATTATTATTCTATTCATTTGCATTTTCTTTTCTTTCTTTTATCAGTGATTTCTAGTTTTCAGTATACAAATCTTTCACCTCTGCGGTTAAGTTTACACCTACATATTTTGTTGTTGCTGCTATTATAAATGAGATTGTTTTTTATAATAATTTTTGGGTAGTGCATTATACATACATAGAAACATTACTGATTTGTGTATGTTGATTTTATATCCTGCAACTTTGATTAATTTGTTTGGTTTCTAACAGCCTTTTGATGGTCTGTAGAATTTCTATACATAAGATCACATCTTCAGCCGATAGTCTCTATTTGCAACTTCTCTTTTTTTCTCTATTCTTCATTTCCTATTTCACTTCTTCTTTTTCTATTAGGTAGTTCTTTTGTTTCTTTCTTTTGCCTAACTACTATGGCTAGGACTTCCAGTACTGTGTTGAAAATAAGTCATCAAAGTTGGCCTTCTTGTCTTGTCCCTGACCTTAAAGGAAAAGCTTTCAAGTTTTTACCGGTGAGTCTGATGTTAGATGTGAGTTTATCTTGAATAGCCTTTATTGTGTTGAGATACATTCCTTCTATGCTTCATCTGTTAGTTTTTATTATGAAAGAGTGTTGAATTTTGTCAAATGCTTTTTCCAAATCTTTTGGGATGATTATTTGGTTTTTGTTCTTTGTTTTGTTATTGTGGTGTATCATATCTATTGATTTGCACTATGTTGAACCATATTTGCATCCCAAGGATAAATCCCACTTGATCATGGTGAACGATTATTTTAATGTGTTATTAAATAAGACATTAAACAGCAAAATTAAGTTTGCTCGTATTTTATTGAGGATTTTTGCATCTATATTCATCTGCAATATTAGCCGATAATTTTTTGCGTTGTAGTATCTTTACCTGACTTTGATACTGGGGTAATGCTAGCCTTATAAAAGAAAATTTTAAGTATTCCTTCCACTTCAATTTTTCTGAAAGGGTCTGAGAAGAAATTGAATTAGTTCTTCTTTTTTTAAATTATTCATTTTTGTGTGTGTGACAAAGTCTCACTCTGTCTCCCAGGCTATAGTGCAGTGGTGTGATCCTGGCTCATTACAACCTCCACCTCCCAGGTTCAAGGAATTCTCCTGCCTTAGCCTCCCAAGTAGCTGGGATTACAGGCGCCTGCCTCAACACATGGCTAATTTTTGTGTTTTCAGTCTAGATGGAGTTTCACCATGTTGGCCACGCTCGTCTCACACTCCTGACCTCATGATCCACCTGCCTCAGCCTCCGAAAGTGTTGGGATTACAGGCGTGAGCCACCACGCCCAGCCTAGTTCTTTTTTAAATGTTTAGTGGTTTGTGGAAGACAAGATAGCAATTCCTCAAAGACGTAGAAGCAGAAACACCAGTTGACCCAGCAATCCCATTACTGAGTATATAGCGGGGAATATAAATAATTCTATTATAAAGATACATGCACATTTAGGTTCACTGCAGCACTGTTTACAATAGCAAAGTCATGCAATCAGCCTAAATGCCCATCAGTGATACTGGATAAAGAAGGTATATATGTACCATGGAGTACTATGCTGTGGTAAAAAGGAATGAGATCATGTCCTTTCTAGGGACATGGATGGAGTTGGAAGCCATTATTCTTAGCAAACATGCAGGAACAGAAAACCAAACGCTGCATGTTCTTACTTATAAGAGGGAGCTGATTGATGAGAACACATGGACACATGGTGGGGAACAACACACTCTGGGCAACTGTCGGGTGGAGCCAGGGAGAGCATCAGGAAGAATAACTAATGGCTGTTGGGCTTAATACCTGGGTAATGGGATAATCTGTGTAGTAAACCACTGTGGAACACGTTTACCTACGTGACAAACCTGCACATCCTCGATGTGTACTGCAGAACTTAAAACTTGGGAGAAAGAGAAAAAAAACAGAGAAGAAAATAAATTTTAGAATTCAGTGGTGAAGCCATCTGGTCCTGGGCTTTTCTTTGATGAAAGAATTTTGAATATTGATTCAACCTCCTTACTCATTTTTGGTCTGTTCAGAATTTCTATTGCTTCATGATTCAATCTTGGTAGGTTATGTGTCTTGGAACTTATTCATTTATTCTAGATTGTCTAATTTGCTGACATTTAATTATTCATACCCATTTCTTATGATCTTTTGAATTTCTGTGGAATCAACTGTAATGTCCTCTATTTTTATTTTTTTTATTTGAGTATTCTGTCTTTTTTCCCTCATTAGTCTAAGGTTTTATTGATTTTGTTTGTCTTTTCAAAAAGCTATCTCTTAGTTTTGTTAATTTTTTGTAATGTTTTTTCTGGTCTCTATTTCATTTATTTCTGCTCTGAACTTTGTTATTTCCTCTCTTTTGCTAACTTTGGGCTTAGTTTGTTCTTTTTCTAATTCCTTAAGGTATAACGTTATATTGTTTATTTGAGATCTTCTTTTCTGACATAGGCATTTATTGCTATAAATTCATCTCTTTGGGCTGCCTTTGCTATGTTCCATACGTTTTTTTTATGTTGTGTTTTCTGACCACTAATTCTTTATGCTCTCACAGAGTGTAGATTAATAGATAAATATCATCACCACTTATTCTTGTCCAAAAAACTGAAAATATGTGAAGAGGCTTTGGATAACCACTTGGTAGCAGAGAATGAGTGTGGAATTGCTCCTGAGAAGCAATTACCTAGGTAGAAAGTACATATTCGTTAGCACCTTTGAATCTAGAGAGGCCCGTTACTTACTTACTCCAATGAAATAGGAACAGGAATAGAACCGATGAGTAACACTTACCAACCAAAGTGATAAAAAATCAGGTATGATTTTCCTGTGGTTTATTCCGTGATCCATCAGCTAAATGGAGAAGACTCTAAGATTTTTGTCAAGGTAGAACCATAAGATAGAAAGAGTCTGGGTCCGCATAGAAGATGATCTAATCTGGAATACCTGAGTTTGATTTTGATGTGAGCAAAAATACATGAAGCCACTGTGAATCATTGAAATGGATGTCCCCAAATCTCCTCAGCCATATATTTATAGATAATCTCTTAGTTATTCCTATAGACAAGTTGATTTAATCAGTTATGCATTGGTGGTTAATAGTTTTCAAAAAAACATTTAAGTTTGAGGTGCTTTTTAATTAAACATACTTATATAAAAGTATTTTTATGGCAAGTATAAATCTGCTCACTTTTTTAAATTTTGGGGTATCTACCATAAAAAACATTAAGATATATGTAAATATCTTGGAAGGTAGAAAGTGGGAATTTTGCATGAAAAATAAGAAAATCAGTTTTATGCATTATAAAATTGACTAAAGGTATTTTTATTAGGAAAGAAGTTTTAAAGCTTGAAAACATACTGATAGTAGTTTACAAAAAGAATGTCAAGACATCAGGCATAAAGATTGCTTCTCTCAGAACCCTTTTAAAACACAGTATTTGATTCTCTTAGTGCTTGTATAAATGTTTTACACCTAAATAAACAAGAACTGTGAGTAAATATTGTCCTGCTCTGAAACAGAAGTCTAAGGCTGAAAGCATATCCTTCACTGATTGGTAGGGGAGCTGTTACTGCGTATCAGTAAGTAAGAATCACCAAGTTACAAGGTCTAAGGGAGAAGTAATTCTGAAGTCTCTGTTCAAGGAAACTGAAGCAGGAGAGACGACATAAGGCAGGCTCCAGGGAAATGAGTGCCTGCATTATTGTGCTTAAAGCAAATGTCCAAGTTTTAGAGTGTTCTGAACCCATCAGTTCAAATTAAAATTGCTAAGATAGATTAGTGGCTTTCAAACTATGCCCAAGTGATATGACCAGGATGCAGTGTTACCTCTTACCCTAACATGAGGCATTTGATGTTGGTCTATGATTATCCATGAATCCAAGCAAACACTGGCCCAGGGAGCACCTTTATGTGAAACAAACAAACAAACGAAGATTTCTTCTCAGGAGGAATGTACCCCAATGAGTAATGTCTTCACTTAGAGCATCTGGGCTAGAAATTTACCATCATACTGAGAGGTCTTGCACTAATAAGCAATCTTGATTATGACTCCAGGTTGAGTTCTCAGACATATAAATCAGTCTTATAATTCTGGTTACCAATATGTGCCACCTTTGTAGGCCAGAGACTTATTTCTGACAACATTAATCCCAGAGTCTCTTCTTTTGCCTTCACCTGCCCCTCCCTCAAGTGTAAGCATTTCTTACTCTTGTATTCTAGGTTGCTGTTCCTATTTAGATGGCCTTGTCTGCATGATGTGCTTATTCATGATACTGAGATCCAATTCATGCACAAAGAAGACAATCTGTAATGGAAACACGTAATTTTAATTTTAAAAATCTAGTTACTAGATTTCTACATTTAAAAAATGAAAAGGCTGATACATTACCCACTTCTAAAATCAAAAGAGAACGTTACCCTTCAATGCATCTTAGAGCAAGCCTATATAATAAGGCAATCATCATTTCAGACTGTACAAGAAACTGATACTCCTTCTGTCTCTCTTGATCATATTGTTTGATTTTAATACCACCCTATCACATTTCTGCATTCATCAGATTGTATCTAACAAGGCAGACTTTAAAAAAAAAACCTATGAATCTCATTGCAACCAGATGCAAGCACACAACACAGAAAATGATAGTTAACTTTTTCAAAAGCAATTACGTGATTCAAATGCAGCAGATTCAAAAATTCTACTTAATAATATTTTGTTACTGGCTAAAAATGTTTACATTGGTATAAAACTTGAGTATTTGAAACCTTCTTAAAAATTAAACAATTTTGACTCAAAGATACTGAAAGCTCAAAATTTTGTT
>NW_016107479.1:1103769-1126344 GCF_001604975.1 Cebus imitator | reverse complement strand
GTTTGTGTTGTTTTAATTGCCCACATCAGATTACACTTTCCTTTTACTTTTCTGGCTTACCTGTTGCTGCTTTAGTGAGAACTGATGCAAAGAGCTGGGGCAGCCTTCAGTAACAACCATGTGTCAGTGAGGTTATGCTACAATGATGTATAACTACCATCATCTGAATGTTTCCATCCCATTAAAATGTATATAATAATTTGGAGATAAGCCCTTTATATAAATAATTTGGATTAAATGAGGTCAGAAGGGTGGAGCTTTGATTCAATAGGTTAGTATCTTTATGAGAAAAGAGACCAGAAGGCTAGCACTTGCTCTCTCTTTCCCTGTGATGTGAAGACACGGCGAGAAGACAGTCTTTTGCAAGCCAGAAAGAGAGGCTTCACCAGGAACCAAACCCTTCCAGAAACTTTTTCTTAGGCTTTTCTGCCTCAAAAAGTGTGAGAAAACTAATGTTTGTGGTTTAAGTCACCAAGTCCATGGTATTTTGTTATGGCAACCTAAACAGTCTAAGACAGCAACAACCAACCACAAAATCTCAGCTTATTACTATAATTACTATATATTACTTATATATTATTCGTTCTCACTTGCAAGTCTGTAATTCATTGTGGCATTCATGTTCCAGGCTCAGCATCAGGTTTAGGTCTTTCTTTTGGTCTGAAAGAGTTGCAGCTCCCAGGATCATGCATTTCTCATGGGTGACAGTAGGAGTGCAAGCAGACAAATCAGGCAGCACAAAATTTTTCTTAGATGTGACTAGATCATGTCTACTCACATTCCATTGGCCAAAGTAAGTGATGCTATCCACAATATCAACAAGGCAGGGACGTATATTCCTCCAGGGGTAATGCAGGTGAGAGCAGTGAATATTTGCAGAACAATAACACTATCTGCCTCACTAATTAACAACCTAAATCAGATACATTTTCGTAGTTCCTGGACCCGTAAAATATCAGAAGGTATGTTCTGAGGATATACATTTATGTCTCCTCTACCCCAAATTTTAATGGATTTTGGCCCTGGTACACTGCGGTAGATGAATGTTGATTTTTCTCTAAGATAATTGGCTAGAAAAGTGTGTTTGAAATTTGCCACCAATTTATCAAATATATTTCATATTAGAAAGAGGTATTTTGTAGAGACCTAGACACTTTTAAGTTAACGAAATACACATCTTTAAATGTATAGTTAATATCACTGTTTACCATTAATAAGCTACATAAATCACATGTAATCTGACAAAATTAACTGACATTAATTACTGTACCTTATGGCACATGGAGAAACTGAGCTCTCACATTTTAAAAATTTCATGATTTTTATGTAAAGTTTTAATTCCAAGCCATGTCACACTTGAGAAGAAAAAATATGTTGTCACATTATCACTCCCAAAACATACATTCTCACACACATATACTCAGGCACACACAGACCTGTTACTACGTATACAGTGCCAAGAATGTAAGCTGATTTCATTTTGGCTAAATATAATTACCTTTTAAAAACTATAGAGTCTGTCTATTTTCCAACCACTTAGCAGTTAAAGAGAATTTATATTTATTTGTTTGTTTGTTGATTATGTGATAGAAGCTGATGCTATTGAAGAAATAATAATCAAGCTTACTTTAAAAATGGCTGAATGGTAGGTTTCATTCCCTCCTTCACATTCCATGAAAGCGCAGGAGGAGGATCAGTGCCCCTTCTAACCAGAATGCCATTTATAGACTAACATGAGAATTACAAGAGAAGCATGGCCAATAGTGAAGCCCCACACAGTGGTAAGAAAATTCTGAAATAAGGAATAGCCCCCGGTTTGCTACTAGTGAACAGCGCACAGTGGGGAGGATATAAATGAGTACCAGTTTAGGGCCTCAGAAAGATGTATTTGGTTTTTAATTCACAAGCAAATGTGTGCCCTCTCATCAGTTCTGGTTCATGAAGATTCTAATCAAGCAATTTATCTGGTTCATTTCTCATATGCCCTCATCAACTGAAGTGCAAAGTCTACTCAACAGCCAGAAAAGATGAGGTCAGCCTTGAAAATAAGTGTTGGCCCATTTGCCCAAGACCCAAAAGAAACCACTGGGTGACAAATGAGATCAGCCTCTTTTGGACTAGCCTCTACAGTGCCACAGCAATATTTGAAAGGTGATAATTATAGTCAGTCCATTCATGTGGCACCATTCATAGCCCCACCTCCACCACCCAGGGATAAAGCTGGTTGACAACTTTGTTTTCTTTCCTGAATTCTTGCTTACGTATTTGTTTTTACCATAATCTTGTATAGTTATTACTGTTAGGATCCTATGCTCTGCGTTACCCTGTCTGTGAACATCATAATTTCCCCCTTGAGATTAAGAACGAATCAAGGAGTGAAAGTGCTCAACATTTCCTTTAGAATTTACTTTCAGTGATGGAATAAGGGAAAATTTTACCTAGATTTACCTGGCAGAATGTTATATTGAATACCTTCTGAAAATAAACAGAGCATCAGGATAAGAAATTTGAAGTCACAGGTAATGTCTCTACATGTGCATTCAAATCAGATGCCTATGAAAGATGCCATAGCTTTCTTTGCCAGAAAGCTTGGTTCAAGGATTAGACATGGAACCAGTTAGTATTAGCTAGTGCATGCAAATGTGCAAGGGTGAATCAGTGACCAGCTCTTCATTCATACACAATACAATGACACAGAAGATTCCACCTCAGTTATCAAGACAGAAAAAAAAAAAAAAATCCACAGTTCTTTTCCTTTTACAGAGGTCTCTGCTATCCATTACTCTCCCTCATTTAACTGTTTATAAGCAACAAACTCCAGATCAAATTCAGTCCCTAAGTGATTAAAAAAGTTACTCTCACAGGTAGGTCAGAAAACAATGAACACATTGTTCAAAATGATAGACCCTCCTGGTTCTTAGTGACACAGTGGGTGCTATCACCCAGCTGGCCCAGGTGTGATCTGGAGCACTATTTCATTTGCCTCTTTATATCACATTGTGATGAAAACTGTCCCAGTGTGCATCTTTAGGCACCGAGCAATCTGTGATTTATCAAAGTGCCATCTTGCTGATGATCTGAAAAACAAAACCTGTCTCATCAACAACCGAAGCATTTTATATTAAAAACTTAGTCTCCAATAGCCTCTAAAATTAATCTTCCAAGATAGTTTTCTCAAAGGAAATAAAAATAGAGAATATTTTCCAGAGAATTTCCTAATTGGTATTCAACCCTTCCAAGTTTTTAAAGTCTATCTCATCGAAACAGGCTGAACACTTTGATCCCCAGTTCTTCAGAACTTCAGGTCCAATTTCATTTGTGAGACATCTTGCACCCATCCCCAGATGTCCACTCCCACTCAGAAATAGGGATCTCAACACCTATGTGTCTGATTATGTAATCTGAGACCCAGGCTGAGTTCCTGGGATCTGGGAAGCCTAGGAGGGTAGAGAATGTGCAACATCATTGCTTTTGAGTTGCTAAGACAGGCATGAGGCAGGGAAAGCAGAAACAGTAGGAGCAGGAGATGCCCAAACAAAAGCCTCAGACTCCCCAAAACAATCGTGATTCTGCTAGAATTCACTGAGATCCGAGGTAAAAGTGCAGGAGAGAGTAAGAACGTTTGAAGGGGATAATGATAATGGAGGTTAGAGCCATTCCTACCCCTAAATATAGGGTAATTATCTTTGATTTGGGAGGAAATATTTAATTACCATGGCTGCATAAAGTATTAGCCTAGTGATAACATTTAAAATGTGATCTCAGGTGATCTTGTTTGCAAAGTGTATTCAGCAGGTACTTCTAATTCACAAACCTTTGCTTTTCTTCCACTGAAGTATCTCTGTGGCAGAGGGGCATGGACAGGCACCCCAAGGAGAATTTCACTGGACTTGCTTGTTTTATCGGACACATGCATCCAAAAGTTTTATGTTATGTCACCGCATATCTGCCATTGTTTGTTTTCCTATAAAAATATGGTTTCAATTAGATGATGAAAGTTCCATGATGTGAGAGACTGTACTTATGTTATTTATCACTGTATCTCCCAGCCCTACCCTACCACAAAGCACGTATCCTTAGTAAGTATTTGCCGCATGTATGTTGAGACTTTCAGATGATGCAGAATGATTATACTGTGGCTTCTCATACATACATTCTCATAGGAACACTAATATCACCCTCTGATGGTAAAAAGCATATAATGAGATATGTCCATGGTCAGAATAATGTTTTACAGTTAGGCATTACAGAAAGCAACCTTTTAAGTTTTCAAAAAACAAGGCAGCTTTCTGGATCTATAATTGCAAGTGTTATGAGTTAGGGACGTGGCTGGCATTTGCTCAGGTGAAAGGAAGCAGCACTTGTTCCAAAGCAAGATGTTGTCACTTGTGTTTGTAAAGTGGTTCTTCCTGTATACTGGACTGCCTATACATAGTTTTACCAGTGTTCAATTTTTATACTAAGCCATAAGTCCCCAGGTACTTAAATGGAAAGGATCTCTCACACACGCAGACTGAGGTCAGGTATTGGAGCTGCCTCAGTGACATCCCCTCACGAAGCAACAGTACAGCCAGGCGGCTGCCAGCACTGAAATATCTGTCACCCCAAGGCAGAGAGATTTGAAATTTACAGGCTAAGGCATAAGGACAAGAGCTCTTTTATTGACTGTGTTTTCATTTGGAAATTGTAGCGAAGAATCTATTTGAGAGAACCTTACTTTTCACAGAAAAGTGAAAGTTGTTATCGCCTACTTGGATTGGGATGAAGCCTGGATTTTTTTACCTGGATGATCTCAGTATTTCATGAACACATTGCTGAAGCTGATTGCCAGGGGTACCCGTGAACTTTGTCTGTGGAGTCACCATGCATACATTGCTAAAATACTTTCTACGGAGCACCACCAATAAATTCTTTCTAAGCTGATCCACAGGGCAAGTTGAGTGAATAATCTGACCTGATGTATGAGAGTTTGTTGGCAAACTGAGTCATCTTTCTCTGTGTATCTTTTTTGCCATACCACCAGCACTACATTGCAAATTTATGATAAACAAATAATGGCAGTAACAATAGCTAACACTTCTCAGTGCGTACTATGGGCCGAGTGTAGGGCTACAAGCTTTATGTGGATTATCACATGTCATCTTCCCATTAAGACTATGAGGTGGATAATGCTATTATTCTTTGTCTGATAGATAGACAAAACCTGAGGTGAAGGATAATGTTATACCTTGCCCAGAGTTATCCAGATGATGCTAGGTCTCTAACCTAAACAATCGACTACCGAAGCCGAACTCTTAACTACTCCAAGACCATCTTTGAATGTCTCATAACCGAAAATAAAGTTTTTCATTATAAGTTTACAGTGTTCTTTGGAAAACTAAATCCATTGTCAGATGTGCTTACTGTCTCCAAAGGCAGTGTTAGCCTGCTACGACCATACCCCTCAATTACAACCTCCATTTGAAACGGCACCATTTTGTTCTGGCTTTTGTAACCATATCATTTACTTGTTTTTATTACCTCAGGTTTTATTGTACTGGTAAATAGTACTGAAATTAAATATTCATTACTATCCTGAAATAAATATCACTGAATGAGAATAGAATGGTACATTGAGCTATTCATTGTCTTAGAGGAGAATGTTAAAAGCCATTAAAGGGTTTTCTTTAGTGGGCTTTTTAAAGCAATAGCTTCACTTAGAGTGGATTATTCTATTTTATTTTAAAATTAGTTTTTATGTCTCCTTTCATCCTCATCTGTCGTCACAGTTTCAGTTCTGATTAGGACTAAGCAGTCTCATCTTCAATAGTAGATGCAAAAATGTCAGCCATATGGGGGTGAGTACTTGGTGTTCATGACACGTATGTATCAAATGACAGGATATCAGGATTAGATTCTTCTACAAAAAGAAGCTGTATTTTTTTCCCTTTCCTTCTGCTGAAGTCAATTTTATTTCCACATATAATTACAGGTTGGGTTCTTTAATTTTGTATGTAAACAATTGAGATATATTGTATTTTCTTCGTTTTAAACCAAGTGGTAAGCCTTCTTAAGTACCACTGAGATTTAGCTTCCAAAAAAGTTGCCATGTCATTTTTCTGATTTATCAAAGCTACTCTGAAGTAATTTCGTAAAGCCTATTAAAATTGAAGTAACCCCTAAAGTAAAACATGGAATTTTTTTCTCTAGCAGAAGCTTTCTCTCTGGCAACAAGGGGTAGTCATCAGTACTCATAATTTTATTCTTTATTTTTGTATGCTTTTCTTGCAAATGCAATACAAAAGCTAAGTAAATCATAAGGCATCCATATACATATTAATCTGTATTTTCAAATCATTTTTGCTTATTGCATTCTTAAAACAAGCCCTCCAGGTGATAGTGGTTCCCCAGCTGGAGCATGCATCAGACTCAGCTGAAAAGCGTCGTAAAGCACCAATTTCCAAGTCCACTTACCACAACTGCCTCCCTCCATAATTTCTGATTCTGAATATAGAGGGTGAGGCCCAGATTTTTAGCAAGAAATTCCCTGGTGATGCTGATTGATAGTGCAGGTTTGGGAAATAGACTTTGAAAGCCACTACTGTAGAAGGGAAGCAGGGGGAGGGGATGGGTCTCAAACATTTTCTATAAAGAGCCAAATAGTAAATAATTTAGACTTTGTGGGACATATGGTCTCTGTGGCAAGCAATTGCTCAACTCTGCAGTTGTAACTTGAAAGCAGCTGTAGACAATAGGTAAACAAATGAGCCTGGCTGTGCTTCAAGAAAGCTTTATTTATGGACGTTAAAATTTGAATTTCATATAATTTTTACATGATACAACATATTCTTTTTAAAATCATATTTTAAATGTAAAAACATTCTTAACCAGCAGGTCCTCGTGTAGTTTGCCAGCATTGGACTTAGGAGAAAATAAGCAGAGCCTTCTGTAGTAAAATTTATGGTAAGTGCCAAATAAGGGTCTCATGCTAAAAAAAAAAAAGAAAAAGAAAGAAAGAAAGAGGATAACAATATTAATTCCCCTCCAGGAAGCTCATTTTTACTGCAAAAACAAGAAATTCAAAGTTCCAGAGTCACAGTGATTACTCCAAAGAATAGTTTTGCTGATTTATGGATTGGACCATTTATCATTATTCAGGTTCCTAGAACCCTGCAAATAATAGAATCTGAGACTACTTCTTAGATTGGCGAACCAGTTTTGGAATTTATACGATCAAATCATACAAAACAAGAATCATTTCTTTTAAAATGACTAATCTCGTGATGTTCTACCTTAATATTCCAATTTGGTGGTAAAGTGTATCTGTATACACATATCACGTTCAAGAATTTCAAAATCTGTCCATTTTTAAGAATCAGTCAGAAAACATTTTTAAAAAGTCAAGTTAAATGTTTTTGGGTGACCTTATTATCACTACAGCTGCTCCACATGTGTTTAGCTATTGTCATTCTAAAGGCCACCTGGAATTAGTGAGCACTGGTAGAAATTGTCCACCTATTTATAAGCTATGTTTCCTAAATTACCTTTCTATGTCTGAGGGTCATTTTTATTGGCAAAAATGTCATGCTATTTGCCAAGTATATTTCTGATCCTTTTTAAATGACAGTTATTATTGTTTTTACTTATGTCAGAAATAGTCTCTAAGGCTGGCTTCTCATTGAAATAATCAAATATTTTTGGAACTTCAAACACATCTTCATTTAATCATGTAGATATTGAATGCAGTAATCTCGAAGGTCCCTTCGAGCTGTGAAATAAATTAGTTGTGGGGATCTGTTCATGCTAACTATAAGCCCTTATCAAAAAAAGAAAAACAACAATAATAAAATTACATTACAGTGGTGCTCAAATTTCAATGTGTATAAGAATCACCTGGGGACTCCTGAGCCTCACATCAGAGACCCCAATTGAAGAAGTCTAGGGCCCCACATTTTACATTTAAAATCATACTCTATGTACTTTTGACATATCTGGCTCATAAATCATACTCTGAGAAGCACTGACTTACTACAACCAAATATATAATTGAGTTTGACAGTAGAATTAAATTTAAAAAAATAACAAATTGACTTTTAGCCATGCACAGCAGGGGTCTAATACAGCTATTAATGAATAAACAATCTAAATCATAGAATTCTACAGGCATGTTATTCTGGATCACTTCTGTTCAGCATGAGAAATTATAACAGTGGAAAATGTTTATCAAAACCCTTCTTGAAGTCACATTTGGTCTGATGTTACTGAACAGTCAAAGTGTAGTTTTGACAAGGAGAGTCTGTTTAGTGGATGTAGTGGACAAAGGAGTGATTAGGTAAAGGTGGCCTCAGACACTTATTTCCCCATTCTTCCTGAAGGATATCTTCAGTTAGAGTGTTTTTCCTTGGGTTGTATTGGTTGATGATACATGCCTATGTTAATTATGTTTCCTTAGATGTGATTTGATTGTTGCAAGGTTCCATTGTAAGGTATCTTTTGCCTGAGGAAATTGGGGTAGGAGAATGTCCTATGAATTTGAATGAGGAAAAAGGATATGGCCATAGTTCCAATCTGTGACCAAGCTCCAGTTCTATTCTATTATGTTGTGTTCTTGCTTCTACACAGCACAAAGCCAGCTCACTCCCTATAGCACAGCTTAGACATGAGGACAATTTTATCTTTATTTCCTTCTTAGATCCACTCCAGGAAAACAGATTCCTGTTATTATTGGCCCAACAGCTTTTTAAAATTGGGGTTGGGGGTGAGGAGCGGGTGTGTTAGAGTTTAGTTTATATCTTTTTATTCTTATATTTAACTTAGAAATTAAAGCATTATGATGACCAGGTAGTCTTGACTAATACAAAAATATCCTATAAGTATATATGCTAAGTTAAAAGCACACTCAATATTCAAACCTAAAGATATACACTATACTTTTTCCCCCCTAAGGAGAATAATTATAAGCAATAATCATGGGGAATTTTCTGTACACAGCTTGAAACTGCTATTATATATTCATTTTTCTAGCGGCAGAGATGCCAAAAAGAAATTTAGGAACCTTCTGTTAATGTTTAATAATACGTGTACATTATCTGGTTTAGTTAAGTTGCATGTTAAATAAATTAGAAAGTGATTCACAGTGGCCAAGATACATTTAGTTGCCTAGTAACACATACTTAGATTCTTAAGGAAAAACAGTATATAAGCTACAACTTTAACCTAATTACACTAGTATGTGTCCTGGAATTTAAGCTATCTGGCCTGTGATTTTCAATAATAATTAAATTATGCAAATCACAACTATCCCCTTTACTTTGCCAATATTTGTTTAAAAGTTGCTTATTAAACTTTCAGAATATCTTTAAACTGATACATTTACCAAATGGTGAGGTGATGCAGTTAAACTAAAACACGATATGAATATGTTTAAGATGCAATTAAAATATTTTCTCATAATTTTAATGCCAATATTGTCTTTGTGATATGCCAACTTGCCATTAAAGAAAGTTTTCAATCACTTCAATAAATCTTTACATGATTTTAGATACCACTTAATGTTTCCAGTTGACATAAGAAAATGAACTATTTAGGATTTTATTGAAAGCTCTTTAGTACATGTCAGCAGACTATTTTGGAACAGTTTCAAAAAGTGACAAATTACAGTAAATTATCTCACAGCAGCTCAACACCACTGTAGCCATTACAAGGCAGAATGCAGGGCTTCGTAAATCTCTGATCGCATATGAACTCGGGGTTTTGTCACAGAGCAGAAACAGCAAACACAAATCTGTCAGGGTGAGGTGTTCCCTTTCCTAATACTTACCTTATTTAACTTTTTTGAATGTTGACATATTATATGGATCTGTAACAAAAGAAGGGAAATACTCCCTTGGCTGGGTTGCCGTTATTAACGCTGTAATAATGAAAGACCTGATCGTAGAGGAAGTGTGCCCCCATACACAGAACATCTGCTCCTAGAAGAGGGAAGAATATCTAAACATCTCCAGATGAATGATCACATGAGAAAACCTCACAAAACATGCACTGAGATATCACATATAACAGGAAATCCTTTTTGGTTCATTTCAACTCACTTGGTACAACTAGGCAAGTTAGTAGTTTTTATAATTGGTTATGTTACTGTCCAAATCATAATGATTTTCCACCCAAGGACTGGCAGTATCAAGCTTTCCTCTCCCTGAGGATGGATGAGTCAATTGTTCATTCAAAATGTGTGACCAAATTACTAGGCCAATTATTTTTTCATAACATACAGTGTTTGTGAATGCCTGATGTACTAAACTCTTAATATTAAAGATATTTGAAGAGACCCATATTGTGATGATCTCCTGTGACTGTTAATTATGCCATTAGAAAACATTTGCTCTTTAAAAATTACTATGATTAACATCCACATTACCATAAATGATTTTCATCAGTAATTTTCATTTAAAGGAGCTCCCTTTCAATGCCTGATCTTGGAAAATAGAAGGTGAAAATGAGTTAAACATTTATTCAATATAATGTGGTTAACATGATTAAATAATTGTGGAAAATGGAGGCAATGCAGGAATGTGGAAGAAACATTGTAGTAAGAGTCAAAATTGCTGAATTCTAGCCACTGACTGACTAGCTGTGTGACCTTAAGCAAGTCATTTCTTTTTCTGTGTATCAAATCCTTCCATTACAAAATGGAGACAAAGATTTTATAGATTCAGCATAAACATCAAATGAGATGGTTGCTCTGTCAGGGTCTCAGAAGTGAACAAGTAGAATGCTCCAATTAGAAATCTGGGGAGAGTTTAATAAGCAGTCTATTTGCAAAAGGGAGAGGAGTAGAGAGACCAAGTGATAGTGAAGTGTTACCATCTAGACAGGTGAGTGCAGAGAATGAGTACTGTGACACAAAGACCGAAAGCTTTGTGGAGAGAAAGGGCCATTCCCAGGAGCTCTGGCCTTCCTCTGAGAGATGCAGCTAGTCTCTGGCAAGCACTCTCTGTCTCTGCTCCTACCAGTGTTCCCCGGGGGTTGAACTCAACAGGAAGCCAGAAGACCAGGAAGCCCAACAATATGGCCCTATAGATTAATCTTCCAGGACACAGAGCCAGATGAATGAAAATAATGAACTGAGAGGAGTAAATGGAAATACAGGACAGATGGGGTATGTGAAAATACTTTAAAAATAAAAACCACTGGAGAAATAGAATTCAATTACAGGAGTCAGAAATTCTGAATTCTTTCCTGTCCTTTGCTACTGTATAACTTCCGATACATGCTGCAGTTCCTTATTCTATCAAGTGATGTACAGAAGTTACAAACATCTCTAGTTAAGCTCAAAACATGCAATGAACACTATAAGAGAATATTAAAATACAACGGGCAATTTAAAGACTACCAGGTGCAAGCAAGTCCCTGCTAACTTTGGGAAAATTTCTAAGAACTGATTTCATTGCCAAAAGAGTAAATTAATTTTGATGTTGCTGATGGCAACCACTTACCCATCATTGCATTAGTACTAAGTTCAAAGAGTGATGAGGAAAACATATTTGTAAGAATAAAACTCCCAAATTCATTCTAA
The DNA here is from genome assembly GCF_001604975.1 of Cebus imitator. Classification (NCBI taxonomy): domain Eukaryota; kingdom Metazoa; phylum Chordata; class Mammalia; order Primates; family Cebidae; genus Cebus; species Cebus imitator. The sequence continues at coordinate 1,114,790 of NW_016107479.1, read as the reverse complement.
AACCTGAGCTAGACAGGCTATAACTCACTGCTCATTGACCCACCTCTCCTGTCCCTTATGCCAATCATCCTGCTGGTCGTGTTACTGGGTCCCTCAGGAGGGAGGCATCGGAGTTCTCTGGAGATGGCGCCAGCACACCTGCTTGCTGCTCTTCTAGGGCTTCTGTGGGCTTTGCCTCTATGGAGCTTAAATGATAATAGCCTGCATTCAAAGAGCACCTGTCCACAGCCCACACTTGTTTTGCAGAACTGCAGATGGTCCCTACAAGCACAAGGAACAGACTGGCACACTGAATTACTCCGTTTTATCAGCACCCAGTTTTAATTTCCTAATGGAGCTCCACCAAGATAATCACTTTAAGGACGAATGTGTCTATGTAGCCGTCAAACCACATGCTTTGCGGGCATTGTTATTGTTCTCTGGTAGAAAGGGGACATGAGAATGCCCAAACTATTAACCTATTAATGATAAACTTCCATGATTCCCATGTCCCACCTTCATGCCCTAAGCATATATTCCAGAATAAATAGTTGCACTTTCCCAGAAACTTCGATAATAAACTCTTATATATAGATACATGATAATATATGAATATGTTTTTTAATATATATCAGATAATATATGAATATATGAATATATATCAGATGATATATGAATATATGCTTGTATTAGATATATACCAGATAATATATTTATCCATATTATATAAATATCTATTTATATCAGATTCTTTAATGTGCGTTTGTGTAAAAAGCCTTCTTCATTCTTCATAATGTGTACTGTTCCACATGGTCAAAGGAGGAGATTTGGTCTCAATTATGTAAAGAGGAAACATCGATGGCTAAGGGGAGCAGTATAATGTGTTGAATTTATCCTTTTCTAGAACTACGTTTTAATGTAGTGGAAAAATAATTAACTACTTTGTGGCTTATTATTTTCAATGCTAGTAAGGTTATCTATAAAAGAGAAACTGCCTTGCTAAGTGGTCAAGGTAGGATAACCACTGTAACAAACTACCCCACAATTTCACTGGATTAAGACAACAAACCTTTCTTTATTACCTGTGTTATAGTTCAGTGCAATTAGCCAGGTGCTTTGTTCCATGAAGTGACTCAGGAACCTAGGGTCTGCAATGCCTCAGGATCTCACAGTCTTCCCCTGAGGGGAGAGGAAGACAAGAGGGAGAGGGAGGAGAGAGAGAGGGGGAGGTAGGGAAGCAAACAGAGAGAGACAGAAGGGGAAGGGAGAAGACGGGAGGAGAGGGGAGAGGAGGAAAGGGAAGGGAAGGGGAAGGGAGAAAGGTGAAGAGAGAGAGAGAGAGACAGGATCCGAGAGAGAAAAGAGGAGGAGTAGGAAGAAGAGGAAAGGAGAGAGACAGAGACAGAGAAAAAAAATATGAGTGGAATATTTACAGGATTTAAACAGCAAGCATGAATTCTATATAATTTGGCCTATATGCCATTGGCATTCAGTCATGATCCAATCTAATTTCTAACCACAGGAGAAGCTGAGAAATGTAGTCCAGCCACAGTCCCAGGAAGAAAAAGAAACAGGAGTTGTTAAAGACACTGTTTCTGTCACAGTGGCTTTCCAATCCCCAGGGTCTTGAGAGTCCAAAAGTCCCAGTTGTCATCCGAATGTTGCTATTGCTTGGACTGCTGAGCTTTTGAATCTAGGAGACCCTCAGATGTTTTTTGAAGGTCGGATCTGTTGTTCTTTAGTATATCTCTCTTTTTGATTCAGTGTTACAGAAGAAGACAAGTACGAAAAAAATAGAGGGGATTTCAATGTGTGGGTATGTACACATATACCAAGGGTTAGCCAACACGGGAGAAAATAAGGTGGGGTGTATGTAATCTATCAAGAGAAACAAAACACTGCATTTAGTCATGCTGGAAAACAGCCAAGGAGGGTTTTTCTTTTTTTCTTTTTTTTTTCCATATACAGATTTACACAGTGACTCAACTCCTATGAAGGGACTTTTTCTTTAGCTCCTCATAGTAACTTCATTCCAGAAATGTTAGACTATTCTCCGTCTTACAAACTGTTCATTGACTTTGCTTTCCTGACTCTAATGAATCTTTTTTCAAACAAAATAATCCATTTTCTTCATCAAGAACACCTGGAGGTATACATACAATTATGCTAGATATTTCCACCATTCCCTTAATGAATGGAAATCATGGACAACCAGGGTATTGGCTCTCTTCAAATGTATCCTTTTCATATTTTTACACTAATTAGTCTGAATTATCAAATATGCATCTCCCTAAGTGTAGAATAGTTTCATCAAAACCTCACAGAAAGCCACTGTTGCCAGTACAGTAGTTCCCCCAGCCGTTGGTTGTACTTTCTGCAGTTTCAGTCACCTGGGATCAACCACGGTCTAAAAAGACTAAATGGAAAATTACAGTAGAAATAGACAATGCACAGAGGAATTGCACCATTCTGAGAAGCATGATGAAAATCTTGTGCAGTCCTCCTTCTTCCCACCCAGGACATGAATCCACCCTTTGTCCAGCCTATTTATAATTTCAAAGCTACCCATTTCTGAGTCACTTAGCCACCCTCGACTGTCACGATATCACAGTGCATGTGTTCACGTAACCCTTCTTTTACTTAATCGTCCTATTTTATTTTGAGTTAATGTTGTTAATCTTTTACTGTGCCTAAAATATAAATTAAACTCTATCATAGGGATGTAAGTACAGTGAAATCTTCAGTTAATGTCATACATAGGTTATTGAAAACTGGGTCTTTAACTGAAACAACTTATAAGGAACCCAATTTTTAACTCATCAACATTATAAAGAAACAATTTTGAACAAAGTGATGTTATTTGAGCACCTGCCGTATGCTATTTCACTTAAAGTCATGTTTCCAAGAACCTGTGGATGACATTAAGTGAAGACTTATTATTATAGGAAAAAAAAACATAGTAAATAGAGGGTTCAGAATTGTCTGCAGTTCCAGGTATTCACTAGGAGCCTCAGAATGTATCCCCCACAGATAAAGATAGTGGTGGGTGGGGGACTGCTTAGCTACTAAGAATGGAAGAAACCCAAATTTGGATGTGAGATTCTATCCTGGCTCTGCTATTTAGTGTCTATATGTTTTTATGCATATAAATAAGTAAATATAATACCTTAATGAAGATTACTATAACCATAATTGTTATTATACTACAATTGAATGCCTGGGGTAGTCACAATAACCAAATATAATATTAATTGTATAAGAACTATAATTTTAGCCTAGATGGTAGCATTATATTAAAGATAAAAGGTCCTACTTTGTTCATTTTTAAATAGATAGTTATCAGGGCTTATTAATGCCAAAGGTATTCTAGATAAACAATTCTATGTTAAAATATAGAACTATTTAATTTAGCTCTGTATTAAATTGTGGAGCATATATTAAATTACTCTTTGTGATGTTCAATTTGTAAAATCGAGTTAAAGAATGTACCTTAAAACCATGGTTATTCTCTCCCCACAGAAACACAGGTATCATCTTTCCTTGACACAATGAGCACACTGTAATTCCAAAAAGTTGAGACGTTTATTAAAGTAAAAGATATGGGCAAATGGTCACAATTCACCTTTAAAATAATTACGAAAGCATATTTTGTGAAATTTATGAATTTATGGTAGAGCTATTCTAAAAGTAAGAATGTCCTCTGATTCAAGATATGTTTGACTTTTAGGTGCAAATAGTACTTAAAAATGATAATAATAATTGTATGTAACAGTCATTGAGAACTTGTTTGTGTCAGATACATGAGCTATTTTATGTCAAATAAATAATTATACTTAAATCTCACGACATCTCAATATGATAGCTCTGTTTGGGAGATGATAATGCTGATGCAGATAGTGTGTAACATAATTACTTTTGCTTATTTCTCTTTATAGTCAGATAAAATAGTCACATTTTGGGGAGGTTTTTAAGTACAGTGTTTCCAGAAGACAAAGAAGGTTTCTTTGCCTTTGATTCAGCAGGTGTTATTCATCTGTTCTAGCCTATCATAGGAGAAAGGTCTGGAGCTTTAACATCAGAAAGATCTATGTAGTATCTCAGCTCTATCCTTTACCATATTCGTCATTTTCAGCAAGTAACTAATATCTCTGACCTGTTTTTTCAATTGCAAAATGAGGTAATAATACCTGATGCCTGAATTCTTTAGTGGGGGGAGGTCAATATATTATATAATGAAAGCAATGCTCAGGCAATGGAAGATGATATTATTTAGACCTGAATTGGGCCTGGAAATAAAATAAATAAAACAACTTAATTCCCTGCTCTTTGTGGCTTGTGCAATCTCATGAGGCAAATGGATGCACCAGGAATCCAGCTGTAATACACAACTGTCAGAGAAACACTTTTAACCAAAGTACAATGTCCTGTGAGAGAACAAAGAGAAATGATTCTGATTAGATTAACATTTTTGTTTACTGCATTTGTTATAGTAAATAAGCTAATTTGTTTATATAACATTTTGTTTAATAACATTTGTTATAGTAAATAAACTAATTTGTTTAGAAAATCACACCAGTCCATGTTCAACACATTTCATAAAGAAATTCATCCATGGTTTCATTATGTACCCTTGGTTATTCTATGGAAAGTTGAATAATAATTTTATAACTTGGGAGATATTAAAAGTAAGAGGGGGTTATATATCTATTCATTCAGTCTCCTGTATATTCAGAGAGTAAAATTGAGGACAAGATAAAGCTTCTTGCAAAAGTTTGCCAAGCAAGTTATTGGTAACTTTATAACTTCTCAAACCCGGATTTGATAGCATTCACTCGATGGAAGGTTTTCAAGACACACCGAGAGAATGATACATTAAGGTAAAATTGTCACATCTGGTTTAAAACAACATATCCCAAGGAAGGTTACACAGAAAACTTGAGGCTTAAATATAAATTATTACAACAATAAAAATAAAATTTCATGTATCAAAGCTGAAATGCAGCTATTGTAACAAGAGAATCAATAATTCCTCTTCAATAACAATTTGCCTTACACGATTCTGCATTCCAGAAACAGTGGAAACATTTTTCTGTGATTCCATTAGCAATAAATTACATCTTGAGCCAGTGAAATCATGTAAATTGGGTCTTTTTTGATTGTTGAAAAAGCTGGTGCTTTATAGGTAAAGACCAAACAATAAACAAGAAGAAAACGTCACCTTTCTCTTACCGCACTGCCAGTGGAGATCTAGATTATCCCTGAGCAAGCCAGAGACAGAATAAATCCTCGATCAAGTAGGTAACCTTAAAGGTAATCCCAAATCGGCGTTTCACACATTGGAAGTACACAGTCCCAATACTGATAATGTTGTTTATTTTACTTCCAAAATTCTTCCATCGTTTCATTTTCTTTCTACATTTATGTTAGACTTGTCATACAGACAAAAAACATAAGGATTGATATTTTTATCCTTTTTTCAAGAAATTTATCTGCAGGGGCAAATTCATACAGATACCCTGCTGAGCCCTCTTTGAAAATCTTAAACTGCTACATGAAATCATTGAAGTTGAAAATTTTTTAACTGTTGGACTATTTTTTTCACTAAAAGAGAATTAATTTTTGTAAAGTTAAATCACTCGATTTCACAACCACATCATTTGACTTGCTAGTCTTTCTCTTTTTAATCCTTTTTTCCTAGCATCTGAGTAGTGCTTATATTTGAGGTGTTGCATTAATTGAGTTTTTTACCACCTTTATCTACATTTATGAAAATGAGTTCACATGATGATTTTAAAGTGTTTGTATTTTGTTAGCTGGAAATCTACAGCTTTTAAAAATTAACATATGTAAAAATAATAAAGAGAAAAATGTTTTATAGAATGCTACCAATGCTTTATAATAAAGTAGTTAAGCCATGTTAGCCTAAAAACAACCATGAGCAATAGAAGATGTTAATTAGAGACTTCAAAATCAAGTTGGAATGAAAATACTTGAGCTTCTAGTGCTTGCCATTTGTTTCCCCTTCATGTGAGCATAGACCCCACAGTGAGTTATTTTCTATTCAACATTTGATAAAGTTGTAGAAGCTGAAAATTCACCTTTGGATACCACGACATTATGTTACGAGGCTGAGATGTTTCATTAGCAAAAGAAATATGTTGTTCTCTCAAATTACTTTGCATGTGTGTCTGCATGTGTGTGCAGGTGTGTACATGCATGCACACATGTGTATGTACATAATCATTTATAAGATGATTTCACATGAAAAAACAAAAATTTATTATTAATATTAAAAATGTTGTCATAAACTAATGAGTGTATTCCAAAATGCCTACTTGACCTTTGAAGAACAAGAGGTAAGATAGAAAACTCGGGTTTTTTTCAAGCTGAGTATTTCTAGTTGTGACCAGGTGTAGCTGATATTCTACCTTTAAACTATTTTAAAGTACATAATAAAAAATTTCTTACAATATAACTTATGAATAGCCAAAGTTCTAACATAGGATATATACTCACAATATTTTGTCCCAAATAATCCTGCATAAAGTGAGTTCAGTATTGGATTAATGTCAGCATTTATTAGTAATTAGCTTCAAATCCAGTATTTTCTTTCTTTAGTGTCTTCTATCACACTTAGCCATCTTCTGGGAATGTAACAGAAAGCACTGACAGCCATTTTCTTTCTTTCTAGCACTGACTCTTGGAATGAGAATTAGTTAACAGCAATGTGAAGAAGTCATGGTGGCAGCCATAGCAGGGAAAATGATCTATCATCTTCAATTCTTTAAACTCTGTGTATACACACACTGATTTTGGCTGTTTTATTCAAAAAATTCAATCTAGAACTAAGGAAGTTAAATGTTTCTCTGAACTAAAAGATTACATAGGAAGCGGTTAATCAAGAAATATTTAATGTATTTTTCTACTATGTACAAAGTATTGTATTGTACCAGTTGCCAGAGGAATCATATGAAGTATAAACTCTTCTGAGTCAAAAGTATAAAATCAGAATGGAAAGACATGAGTCCTCTCTTAGTTGTGCTAATCGAGGCAAAATATGATACCTCTTTAAACTTTGGTAAAGTTATAATTCCAGACACAATTCACTACCCTAAACCTCAAGGAATTTATAATCTTGTTAACATAGACATGTGATCTCAAATTAATGTAATTCAAGGTAAAGCATAATAAAGCCCATATGAGTACATGACTGTGTCATTGCACAGAAAGGACCTATAACCATTGATTATATTGCAGAAATGTTCCTTACCTCTATCTTCTGGGATTACATCCTGTGATCTAAATACTGATTTTTATGTAGCATTTCTAAAATTATTGAACACTTTCAGTGTACCAGGAAGTGTTTTAAGTGCTGGAAATAAAGAGTGAAAATACACACACACACACACACACACACACACGTGTGCACACACACACACACACAGACACACACACCCCAAATACCAGATATCAAGGAGCATACAGTCTGTTGGCAGGAATCATGCGATAAAGAAATAAAGAGAGTAAAACACATAGCAAGTCAGATGATGAAAAGTGCTATGAAGACAAAACAGCCAGAGCAAGCCATGGGTATCCTGGGAAGAGAAAGGTAGATTTTCCATTGGGCCATGTGGGCATTTCAAATACCTAAACTTTCACTCTCAATAATTTGGAAAATGCCTGAATTTTGTTTGGAAAGAGTTGTAGTATCAATTTAAAACTATCCCTTTGGCTAGGTGAGAATCAGAGAGATCATTTGAAGTCTATTGCTGTATTCCAGTTTATCAAGCGGAGACTAAGTGGAGGTGTGAGAAGGTAAAGCCAGCAGAATCACTGATAGATCAGCAGATGGGAATAGAGGAAAAGAGAGTCAAGAATGATTCTATATGAACTGTTGGAAATCGCAGGTGCCAAAGACTACAGGAGTAGCAGGATTTGGGGATGACTAAAAGGTGTGGAATGTTGCAAATGTTAAGTCTGAGAGATCTGTCAGAGGATGGACGTCTTCTTGCTCAAGCTGTGTAGAGCCTTAACCAGTTCCCTTTCAGGGCTGTTGTGGTCTGGGTAAATTGGGACTGTGTTGATCCCCTTACAACGGAGTGGGAGCCTTTTTCATTCTACAGGTGCTTAGGCAGCTCAGCCCTGTGCCCTAAAGCCCTGTGCTGTTACTACCGATAAAAGACAATTGAAAAGTCTGTGTGCAGTATCATTACAGACTCAGTGGCCATATATGACTGCGATTGCTCAGTAACCTAACAATGATTCTTTTCTATACCAGTGTGATCTAATAGTGATTTTGACACAGTACTCATATCTCAAATCCATGTATCCATGCCTTCAAAGGTGAGTTTTCTTATAACAACTCGTTTAAAAAGCTTCCCCTGCCATGTACACACTACTTTGTTTATGAAATCTTTCTAGAAATCCCTTTTGCTTTGCTTTCAGCATATACACTCTAAATCTTAATTTCTTAAAATGAATTGACATCCTATATTAAATGGATACTAAATCAATATTATTCATTTGAGAATAATGTTGATTAATATTTAGAGAGCTCCAAGTTATGCAAAATAAATGTCCCCAGGGAGCAGGTTGTTAAAATAAATTTTAGGAAACTTGCCAAGCCTGGAACATAATAAGAATAACCCAGGAAGGAGTCTTTAAATATTCAGGCAACATCACCGTGTATCCACCACCCAACACCTGCCCTACCTCTATAGTAGTTTTAGGATAGGCCCTGGAATCTGTACTTAACATGTGTTCATTTGTTCTGATTAGCCAAATAGAGAAACCACTAGAGAAAGAATTCCTTTATGTCTCTAAAAAAAACCTTGACTGCATGATATGAAATTGATCAGAAAAAATATTATTAAAATATCTTCATTGGAATCACTACTCTTAAAGTAAATTAAAAAATGAAAAAGATACTATTTGTTTAATTAAAAAATGAAAAAGAAAAACGAATGTCTTTTTTCCTGCATTGGACTTTATCTGATATACAAATGAATGTAACTTAATTAAGATTATATATGTCATCCCTATTCTCAGTATCAATACATTCTCATTCTTTTATATAGCATTTAATCATATATCACTCTTTGGTTTTAAAGAAGTGAGTATTTAGCCTTCTGTAGTTTACACACAAGTATTAGTGTTGTGTATCACATTCATTCCCTACAGCATGGGAAGAAGATTTGGAATCTGCAACATTGCCTACAGTTCATTTAATTATGATTGCATATTTGGTTAGGGACAAAGTAAATTGAATGAAGCATTAAAATCAAACATCCCTTTAATTAAATTGGAAAGAGACTGACTTCGTCTTAGATATTGTTTATTTTTATTAATAGAATGAGAATACTACGTCTCCAAAGATAGGTGTCATAATTTCTTTGAAATAAAGATACTTTTTTCCAGCTCCATCGCCTAAAAGCTTGAGTTTGACCCATGTTTCATCTAGTTTAATATTTTCTGAAAGAGTACTTTCAATGCACAAAATGTTATATAAATTATTGTTACTGAGGTACTTTATGTAGTAATTTCCACCTTTGCAGATTAGGTACAGATGGACTTTGCCCAAATCATGCAGGATTTAGGAAAATTCACAACCGTCAAAACTAGTGGCCCTCACTTAGGCTCAGTAGTCTAAACAAGTCCCCCTCAAATGAGAGAAATAATATGGCTGTCTTTCAAATTCATTACAACAAAGCATGAAAAGCTTTATCTCAGTGATACCCCTACCAAATTTTGAAAATGTTAATGTCATATTAACAAACATATTTTATTACATGAACCACTGCGCATATTCATCTCCATCCTATCAAGCTCATAATTAAATCACCCATCTGTTATGGTGAATATTTGAATTGACTATTCATATGTAGTATTTATAATATAATTTTTTTGACAAAGAAACTTTTTAGGCATATACTGATACTTCAATTAATTTCAAATAGCATCATATGCTTTTCCATACTTATGCAAAATCCAAGTAACTATTATTAAGTGTACTTCTCTGTAAAATGACAATTTCACCCAGGGAGGGAAATTCTTTGAATAATAGAATACATTGTATATATAGCATGGTATGGAGTTTTTATATTGGTAACAGCCAACTGCTGCAATCTGTTCCATGCGTTATTATTGTTTGAACTCCACTATTTATAAACAATATTTCTGACATATTTGTTTGCTAATTTATTCATACAAATTTGTATAGGCCATGAAAAGTCAACTGTTTCTGGTCATAGGTTGTCTTATTCCTACTGGACATGCTTTCTTAAAAATGATATTTTTGTTCCTCAACAAAGACTAAACATCTTCAGACTGAAATCTGAAAGAAAACAGTCAAATTGAAATGAGACCTAAATTGCATCAAAGTGTAAGTGGATCAGAGGCAAATGCAAAGGAAAAAAAGGCATCAAAAGCACCAGTATTTCTGGAGTTTGCCCGAAGTACCAGCTTTTATTCTCTCAACTTTTTTATACCCAACCTCCACATTTCTATTTCCCCTTTCAATCCTGACTATTTTTTCAGACTTTTCCATCCTAGAAAAGCACTGGATTTGTTTTTTAATTTAAAAAAACTTGCATTAGAAAAGAAAAATGACAAAATTAAAATTTGTACCAGTAAATGAAGATAGAATTAGTCATTTTACTGAAGTATTCATCATACGATCCATTAAAAATAAACTGCTTTTAAATAGAGATTTGATTTGTAAGTAATTTTTGAACAACTATTTCTGATATATAATGCTAATCATCATAAAAAACTGGTACTCTCTGAGGTCAGCTAGGTAAAATGACTACCCCAAAATAGCTCAGCAACCTAATAAATACACACAATCAAAGATTTCCATTCAGTTGCTATCCATATGCAACACCCAGGTAATCACAATTCAGGGAGGTAATATAATGTACACATACAGAGATTTGACTCCCTCACTTTGAGGTGAGCCTCAGTAAGAGAGCGATAAATAGATGAAAGGAAATATATAAACACTTTTTATGCAGGATTCCTACTTTCATCCCTAGATATTGATT
>NW_016107479.1:1086391-1102579 GCF_001604975.1 Cebus imitator | reverse complement strand
TCAGCCTCCGGAGTAGCTGGGATTATGGGCGCTTGCCACCATGCCTGGTTAATTTTAATTTTTGTATTTTTAGTAGAGACGGGGTTTCACCATGTTGGCCAGGCTGGTCTCAAACTCCTGACCTCAGGTAATCCTCCCACCTCGGCCTCCCAAAGTGCTGGGATTACAGGCATGAGCCACCATGCCTGGCCTAATTCATTATTAGATAAAGCCTTGTATTAGGGCTGCTTGTAAGAGCAATAGCCTCACTAAATGTGGTTGATGCGTACGTCTGTTGAAGAATGAAATAAAGCTTTATATTTCCCAAGTAGACTTTTCTATAGTTTGCTTGCTAAGTATTCATTTATTATGACTTTCGTAAGTCTGCTTGGAATTAGAAAAATTATGTTACATTTAACATTTGTTTAGACTTAAGATTCATGATTTTAAAGTTATGCTCAGACCACAATGAAAAATACAGCTATTCTTTGTATATATGCAAACTTCTCTTCTCTGCTGTGGGCAGTGTTACCCACAGGAACACATCTGTAGCTACAATTTATTTAGTCTTTTACATGAAGCCTAAACTCCATTTTTATATAATCATACTGAGTTCTTCAAAATATTTGATAGGCATGAATGTCATCACATGCATTATATACATGAACACTAAAAACATTCTATAATGTTCAGAAAACTGATGTTTTTGTTAAAAGCAGCTAAATGTGTAGACTATTATACTTACAGCCTCAAGATCTGTTCGTGCTAGCTGAATTCCTGATCATGTTAGCCTTGCATCGTTTAGCCACAAAATAAATGAGATAATGAGCCATGATGCTATTGTCCACACATGTATAATTGAATGCATGTTTTGTATAGTGTGCGATCGAATGGAGGTTTTGACATATACTCCTGATTATCAGTCATCTCTTTACTAATACCTGGACAACACGTGCATGTGTATGTGTTCGTATATGTGTGTTTATGTTGCTGTGCCCAAATGTGTGTGTTCAGAAGGCTAAAGGAGAGCTAATGAGCTAGATATTTTGAAATGTAGATATACATACCTCATATTTAGAAAGACCTATTAACAATGGTAAATATTATGAGTTTTATTTTAAAAATTAAATACCCAAAACATCGTAGTCACACACATGCTTTAAGCTGATGATCCAGCATCTATTTCGTTCATGTAGTAAAGCCATCTGGCCTTAAATAAATGCATACAAAAATATTTTTCATGCCCACATCTTTTTTTAAAAAGTGTAGCATTGGTAAGTTTATGGATTTATTTCAGAGCTAAAATAAAATTGGCAGCCAATTTGGAAGGTATCAAGATTATTAGAGACAAAGAAGTAGGGGGATAGAGAGCTTGGGGTACTTTGTCGACCAGATATTATAGTAGCGCCAAATTCCAGCAAAGTTAGAAGATATATAGAACTCAACCAGGGTACTTCCTCTTGCTAAATTCTTCTCTGGGCATTGCCTCTTTTTGTCCTTCATGTTTTATTTTTTCTGAGCTTATTTTCTTTACTCTCTCCCATGTTAATCTCCTCTAGATTCTTGACTAAAGACTGATACATGTATATGTAAACTTACATCTCCAGTCTGGACCAATACCTTTGGCTCAAATATGAAAGCTCAGTCTCTTATTTAACATATATATCTGAATGTCATATAGACATCTAACTTTATAAGGTCAAAACCAGTTTTTAGTAAAAACCTTTGACTGGTCTTTACTAAAATGGAATAGACATCCATATCATTGATTGCTCAAGTCAAATCTTTCAATTGTGTTTACCAAACATTTCTCCCTAAGGACCTCTTCTGTCTAAATTATCTGCAAGTCTTGTCGGTTAAACCTTCCCAGTATGTTTGATATCAATTCATCTCTCTTCATACTTACACTACCCACCTAGTTCATATGCCATTATCTCTCAACTGCTTAATATGAGGTTAATCAACTACAGCAGGTTCTCAAATCATGTCATTTTGTTCAACGTTGTTTCATTGTAACATTGATGAGAAAAGCAATCCATTCCCAGCTAGGTCACTATGTGGAGTTTACATGTTTCCCCATGTCAGTGTAGATTTTTTCCAGGTATTCTGGTTTTCCCCGACATCCCACAGAAGTGCACATGAGGTGAGTCAGCATATCGACATGGTCCCAGCCTGAGTGAGAGTGTGTGTACCTCTGTGTGTACCTGTGAGTGTGCTCTGAGATGGGATAGCATTTTAATAGAAATTTTAACTCGGCCGGGCGCGGTGGCTCACGCCTGTAATCCCAGCACTGTGGGAGGCCGAGGCGGGTGGATCACGAGGTCAAGAGATCGAGACCATCCTGGTCAACATGGTGAAACCCCGTCTCTACTAAAAATACAAAAAATTAGCTGGGCATCGTGGTGCGTGCCTGTAATCCCAGCTACTCAGGAGGCTGAGGCAGGAGAATTGCCTGAACCCAGGAGGCGGAGGTTGCGGTGAGCCGAGATCGCGCCATTGCACTCCAGCCTGGGTAACGAGCGAAACTCCGTCTCAAAAAAAAAAAAAAAAAAGAAATTTTAACTCTTGTGTATGTCAATTAACCTATGGTAAAATCGGTTTCATTGTATGTCATTTCACTTAAAGTCGCAATTTCTGAGAAGCTCTCCATGATATGAGATGAAGACTTTTTGTATTCATCTTATATTCAAATATTATGGCCTATTGGACAGTGTTCATTGTGACTGGTTGGCAACTTTTCTGAGTGGGTTTGTTCCTTGTGCTGACTGATAAATGCCAAAGCCTGTAGGAATTGCTAAATGTGTTGAATCCTGCCCTCTATGCATCTCTTGCTACCTTCAATGTATTTTCTGCATCACTGAAAAAGGCATTATCTATCTAAAATAAATTATGGCTTAGATTCCTCTCCTGCTTAAAATCCTACAAAGGGTTCCCATTGCTCCTAGAATAAAAGCCTAACTCCTAGCTTTCCTTTAAAAGCTCTATGTAACTGGCACTGATGACAGGGTAAATCTCATCTCTTACTATTCTTCCCTGATGGGCAATGCTGTAGGCATGATACCCTCTGTTCTGTACCTGGAGCACTCTAAGCTCAGTCATCTTCACACAGGTATCCCTCTGCCTGGACCATTCCCCACTTGCCATTCACTTGGCTGGCTCTTTCTCTTTGAGGTTTCAGCTCAAAGGTCACCTCCTCAGGGAAGCCATTACACCCTAAAACAGATTTACCCCAATGAATCTTTATTTGGTAATACTCTTTATTTGTCGTTTACATGTTGTATGTCCCCTCTCTTGGAGTATATATAGTTCAATGAGGGCATAGATTTTTATTTCTGCCATACATAATTGCACCTCGTTCTTGAAACATAGTACACACTCAGTAAATATTAGTTGAATCATTTAGATCAGTGATTCTCACCTGGGAGGCTATGTTTTCTAATGAAATTATTCAAGAAGATTTCTTGAGCACTCATTTTGTGCCAGATATTTTGCTACCTGTTGTGAAACTAATATAAAAGGTGTAGTCCTATTCTGAAGGCTCATAATGTAAAGTGGGAGATATTGCTTTTCTCAGACAAATTGCAGCACTGTGAGGGAAATGCTAATTGAGAGGTAAGCGTAGGTACTAGGGGAAGAAAGAAAGTCTACCGCAACTGAATGGTAATGGAGTGAGAGAGCAAATTAGAGAAAGCCTCCGCACGAGGTAATTCTCACAGTGTGTCTTGACACCAAGTGGAAATGGCTTTAATGGTAGACCTATCAGCCCTTCCCTGGCAGCGAGGTGCTCCCATGACAAGAGTTGGGCTAGGTAATGAAAAGTCAAGCAGGGCTTCGTTACACTGTCTGACCATACTACCTAGGAGTGGCCCACTCGGCTAAGTTAGGAACCAGCTCTGCTAAGGATAGCTGCCCTAGTGTTGAGAAATCCAGGTTCAGGAAATTTACATTGTCATGGTTTTTTTTTTTTTTTTTTCTTTTTAGATGTGTCTTTTTCTGTTAGACTGAGAAGCTTAAGGCAGCATACTGATGATACTAGAGGATGGATAAACGGGATGGTGAGAGGGAAGGCAGGAAGGCAGGAAGGGAATGAAGGAGGAGGAACCAATTCCTCAATACAGCAGTCTCTTTTTACAATGAGTTATCAAAATAGTGACTGGAATTTTCATTGTTTGGATTATTTTCTGCTATCATGTATGCCCAGTGGTTGGCAACTTTTTGCAACAATTTTAAAATCTGTGTAACAGAGGGAAAATTTCCAGATTTGTGACTTCTTTGTGGTTTTCCTCCTATAATATTTTTTATACAAACATAAAGCCTTATAAACTAGCAAACAATGCAACAAGGCCGAATGGAGACTGGCTGACTTCAACTTTATTATTTGAGGTCAAAAAGAAATAAGGCTTGAAATAGCAGCCACCAGGTCGGAACTCACCAGGAATCAGATGAAGCAGATTTGGTATGAGCTGAACAGTTTGGTTTTGCTAGTTCTTTGTATTTTTTTAAGACAATTTTAGAGCGGAGATGCTATAATTGCTTGATTTTTTTTAGGCTTATAATTGTCTTGAAAGCAATTATGGCCATTTTGTCATTTCTTCTCTCGTCTAATTTCAGTTTGCCTTTGACCAACCCGCATATTAGAAATGCATCAGTAAATATATTGATTATATGGTGGTATTTTTGCATTATTTTAAGACTGTTATTTAGAGAAACCTAGAAATTCTAATTTTGACACAAAGAAACAATTACATAGACAGAAATAATCTTATTAATGTATATAAGTAACATTTAAGGAGAATTATCTTAAAAGTCTACCCTTATAGAGTATTTATTGCTATCCAGTACCTCTCCCAGGAAAATGTCTACTCTTGCATCAAAGGCATCTGTGGCATAATACTGTATAATGTGTGACACATACTTAAAGTTGATATGACTAATGTCCTTTTTTCTTACAGAGATGTGTAGATAAAAGATAATTATATCCATGATTGCTTGCTGTCTTGCTTACTAGTGCTATTAATTTCCTAGTCAGTTTACCAAAACTATTTAACCTCCCTCCCCCACCCCACATTTTAGACAATACACCTATATACACCAATAGCATCCACTGATCAGATACACTCTTTCTGAGCTGTGCTTTAGCTTAGATATACTATGTATCTTCCATTCGTCTTATATGACATCATGATTCCCCACTGAAACCATTTGGTTGACTGTGATTCATTGTGGCTATTCTTTTTGAACCCTCATCAAAATAATTTTTGATATTCCAAATTTGCATGTGATGACTTTGGAGTCTGCCTTTCAACAAGTGTTATCTTCCTTTCATTCTGGAAATATTTTCTCATATAATTTGCCATAAAATAAAGCAGGCTACACTCTTTTCTACCCCAGGTTTCATTTTAGAAAGTACAATTGCTTTTTAATCTCTAATTTGGTAAGATATAATATGTTCCATTTTTATCAGTCTATAGGCTGGTTACTTTGCTAACATGTGGCTTTCTTGATGCCATTGGAAAAGTCTTTGCTTCTCAGTGCATACCTGATTATAGGTAGCTGAGGCAGCAGAATTCTGCATTTGCTTTCTAATCTGGACTACAGTAAGCCTGGTGATTTTCCATAGCATGTAGCTGTCAGTCTCCTTTAAGTTCATAGTTAATATGTGACTTATCATACTGAGGAGTTAAATTAAAAATACTCTGTTTATGTCATGCCTAAGGAAAATTCGAAAGGCCACACACAGCTTGCTGAAGGAGAAATGGGGCTAGCATTTCAGAGAAATCTCCTAGTACCAACACCTGCGTTTCTAACATCAGAATTGTATTTTTGTACCTGAGTTGGAGCTACATGGCACAGATAGCATGAGGCCATGACTACATGACTGACCTAAATCTAACTGCAATGAAAATATTACTGTTTCAGTGTTCACCAAATGGCAGACACTTTTCCACCAAAAGTGGAGGATTCTGCTGTGCATACAGAGCAGTCCTGTTTTGGTTTTCATTTCTCCTTCTGTCCAAAAATCTCAGGCTTGCTAAAACAAACAAACAACAGCAGCAACAACAAAAACAATGAATTTAAGTGCCTTCTGTATACAGCAATGCCATTTTCCAATTGTCACAAACTCTATTTCTTTTTAAATAAGTGGTGTAACTGTATTAATGGTGGTAGGATACCCTTTTTGTACAAAGGTTATTTTTAATCTTCATTGGAAATGAGGTTGGGTTTGTACTGTATATCCAGGAGGGAGATGAGTTTTCCCCAAGTTGCTCATACTCTTGCACACTACCCCATGCAATTGCATAAACATTAGATGAGAGTATGAGTACAGTCCGTGTCTGTAAAACAGAATGTAGCTAAATGGGAAACACAGGATTTCAATCCAAGGTTATCTGGACTGCTAAGCCAAATCACCATATGTTCATGTCATGTACTGCAGCAAGTGTCATAGCATTTCAAGATGGGAGGACACTTAGAAATTGTGAAGCTTGAAATTCTCTTAAACATTTAGCTAAAATTATGTTTGGAATGCAGAGGAGTCCAAAATAAAACCCAAGATGGAGATCTGACTAAAAAGGAAAAAATAGAGCAATGCCTTCTGACAGTTTTCAGCTTTAAGCTAATTCTGCATTCATAGATTTAGGACATTTACTGACTCATCCATTTCTATCATACATTAAGATTCTTCTTTGAAATATTACCTATCTTTGATTTTTTTATAATTATATAGATAGAATTTAAAAAATTAAATAGGAATTATTGTTTTAAAAGGAGAAGGATCCTCCCATAAAGGTATATCTTTTAAAAGACAAGATCCTGAATAAGTGTTGCTTCTCTTAATGAGCAAAGCTAGAAATAATATCTGATGAGTAGCAGTAACTATTTTGTAACACATCATTTTATTGTAAGATCTCAGGAAACCAGATATTACTGAGGGACATATGAAGTCTGCTACTGTTAATCATGAATCACTTTTCAAGCATCATCTTTTTTCATTTCCTATACTAGATGGCTAGTAACTTTTATGGGTGGAGTAAAAAGGGAATCTCCCCTTATTTAACAAATTGTGGGAACATTAAGTAAATGGTGATAGCAAATATCTTGATGTTCAGTAGACTTTTAATGGGCTTATAGTCTACAAAACTCTTTAAAGAAATTCCTGCATTGAATAATATTGTTCAGAACATGAGCCAAAATATATCTGATCAAGTTTATTACAAAAATGGAGATTTTCTTTTTTTTAATTTTATTTTTCCCTAAGTTATTGGGGTACAGATGGTATTTGGTTACATGAGTAAGTTCTTTGGTGGAGATTTGTGAGAACCTGGGGCACCCATCTCCCGAGCAGAATACACTGCACTATATCTGTTCTCTTTTATTCCTTCCCTGCTCCCACCCTTTCCCCCAAGTTCCCAAAGTTCATTTTACCATTATTATGCCCTTATATCCTCATAGCTTAGCTCCCACATATCAGTGAGAACATACAATGTTTGGTTTTCCATTCCTTAGTTACTTCATTTAGAATAACAGTCTTTAATCTCATCCCAATTAACAGCATTGCAAATGCTGTTAATTCATTCCTTTTTATGGCTGAGTAGTATTCATATATATATATATATATATATATATATATATATATCCCAAAGTTTCTTTATCCACTTGTTGATTGATGAGCACTTGGATTGGTTCCACAGTTTTGCTATTGTGAATTGTGCTGCTATAAACATGCATGTGCAAATATCTTTTTTGAATAATGATTTCTTTTCCTCTGGGCAGATACCCAGTAGTATGATTGCTGAATCAAATGGTAATTCTACTTTTAGTTGTTTAAGGAATCTCCACACTGTTTTCTATAGTGGCTGTACTAGTTTACAAGAATGAAGATTTTCAAATAAAAATCCTTTTGTCACATTTTCGCATATAGTTGGTCACTACAACAGCATCTATGCCATGTTTCTTATGTTCCATTTACTACACGAGAAATTATCCTGACTTTCAATAAGTATTTGAACTGAAAATTGGAGTCCTGGAGGTGTTATATAACCTCTGTAAGTTTTATTTTCCTCACCACTAAAAGCAAATAATAATAATATCTTTATTATAGCATTATTGTGACAATTAAACAAAATAATTCTTAAGGGTGATTAGTGTATTGCTTAGCACTTAGTAAGCAATGAGAAAGTGATAGTTCTTAGTTGCATTTTAGATTCAAGCAAGGAAGAGTTTCTAACAATGGTACAAATCCTTGGAAATGTTTAGACTTAGCTGTCACAATCAGTGGAAATGTTGTAGACATGATTCTTGGAAAATTTGGCCTAGACAAGTAGTTCCCAAATTAGGCTATATAAAATAATACCTGAAGGAAATTTAAAGCTGCAAATATCCGGGTGCTACTTCAAACCTGCTCAGTCAGACTCACTGGGGCTGGGACCTGAGAAGATGACTTTTTACCTTCCTCTCCAGATGGGTCTGCTTCATGATTGAGAACCACTTATCTAGATAACTTACAGAATCCTATCTAACTCAGAAGCTCTGCAAATGTTTGTCTGAATCTAAAGAGGTAGCTTTTATATGCAATGGAGGCAAATACAGCTTTCATATTTGACAGACTTTTCCATAGCTCCAAGTGTCATGTATGTATACAGGAGTGAATGATAATTGATGGTAATGAGGCAGATTGCCCAAGTGCTGCAGAGCTCTTTGGAGGTTCTCTTTAGAGCTTTCTAAAGCCCCGCGAGTGCCTGATGGCACATATCATCACGGTCTCCATGTGATTACTGATTCAGCATTTACCAAGCTGATGCTCCCCCGTACACTGTTCTACAAGATGATATTAATAAGCACTTAAATGACATCTTTCTTCAAATAAATTTGGTGAACAGATTTCTCCAGTCTAGTACTTCTCTAGTCTGACTTCCTAAAGGCTTCAAGATGCCAAGGTGCACTGTGACTTTCCAGGAGATGAAATATAATCAGGCACATCATTTGCTGTTTAGACCATGGGCTCTTTACTTGATGTCTGCCTATTGGCATCCTTCAAGGAAAAATGTTTTACAGAACACAGTTTAGAAAAATGGTGTGAATTCAACCATTATGTCCCAAACACAACTTTTTTTTAATTTGTGCAAAAGTATGGAGTACATGAGAATTTTTTTAACGTATATAGTGCATAGTGATCAAGTCAGAGTCGTTAGGGTGTCCATCTCTTAAGTACAATATACTTTTATGTATAGTCATCCTTCTCTGTGAGATAAATTTTTTAAAAAGTCACAGAATCTGGCTGGGCATGGTAGCTCATGCCTGAAATCCCAACATTTTGGGAGGCTGAGGCCAGCAGACTGCCTGAGCTCAGGAGTTCAAGACCAGCCTGGGCAACATGATAAAACCCTGTCTCTACTAAAATACAAAATATCAGCCAGACCTGGTGGCATGCACCTGTAGTCCCAGCCAGCTACTCAGGAGGCTGAGGCAGGTGAATCGCTTGAACCTGGGAGGTTGTAGTGAGCTGAAATTGCACCACTGCACTCCAGCTTGGGCTACAGAGTAAGACTTCATCTCTAGGTAGGTAGGTAGGTAGGTAGGTAGGTAGGTAGGTAGGTAGGTAGATAGATAGATAGATAGATAGACAGATCACAGAATCTGTTCGGTAGTCATCCAATCTTGCAAAATAAATATTTTTGCAGGAATGTTTCTGAGATTCTGATCCTGTGTCTGGGTTTCAATATGCATCTCTTCAACTTTGTCGACAAAATGGAGTTTCAGATAAATACATCACAACCCAAACAGTTATCTCCTCACCATTTTTACTAAATCAGATTTCTGAGACATTGGAGAGAAGGCTCATTTTTTGATATTATTGAAAAGCAATAGACAGAAACTAGGCTAACTGGTTTTAAGAAAACAACTAACTGGTTTCTGCAATCACATAGACTGGTGACTAACGTGGTAAACCTATAAAGTGATAAGTAGTCATAACAAGATAAACTCAACAATGTTAAACCAATTTATTTCACTTCTGTAGAGAACCCAGGAGGCCATACTAAAGAACACACAGGTTTTCTCACATATTTTTCATGTTGCTGAAGAAAAGATTACAGTTATCCCCATTAATTTGGTTGTCTTGATCTTTCCACATGACATGGAAACATATTAACCTTAGTATATTTTTAGGTGAATAATGTCCATGTCCACTACCACAACTTTAGGTCTAACTTCCTTTTGCAACTGTGGAGTAAAATATAGTGTGATTTCATGTGCATCACTTTTGTCGGAAATAATGGGAGTGTTGGGTTTGTATTCCATTAAAAAAATAAAATGCTCTTATAATTTACTTTAAGGTAGAATAAGCACTTCATCCTTCACTGATCATTTGGAATTGAAATTATAAAAGTAAAAAAGGCAGAGTATATTGAGCTCACTGCTTTTTAGTCACCTTATTTGTTCAATTATCAGCTGTCTATTCTTGCAAGGTCTTTTCAGGCCACCAGCAAGACCCTGTCATATCAATAGAGGAATGCTGCATCTTTATATATATAAGAACTTTGTTTTCATTTTTTAAGGGAGGAGATATATGAGTAATGCTGGAAGATTCCATCCTCTTTCCATTATGCAGGCTACTAGAATAGCTATTTAGATTCTTGACATAGAGAATAAAAACAGACCTTCCTAAAAAGTAGATAGAAAGCCAGTGTGTGACTAAAATGTTGCTGGGTACAAAATCACTGTGCATACAGTGTGAAATTGGGCAGGATTTTTCTATTCCCACTTTAACTTCTGCAGAAAATGGTCAGTTAAGTGGGGCTAATTGTGTTTGTTCACTCCACTTGTGAATCTATATAGGTTTGTGATCAAGCTTACCATGTATTCTCAGGTAGATCCTGCTCATAATTGAGACAGTATTTTTACTTGCATATTATTATTTTTGTAGCTTTCAATGCCTAAAAGCATATTTAAATACTTTTATTGTGCTACGTATCTTTCAAATACTGCAGAGCCACAGTCAAAAGTTATAACAATTATTGTTTAGGTAATGCAATGGTTCAAAACCCAAGTGTCGGTGTTTCTCTGTCCAACCTGCCAGAAGCTGATTTGGCTTGAAATCAGCCAGTTTGTGCTTCACGTGTGCTTCAGGACCCTCTCTTGCATGTCCCTATCTAAGGACTTGTAGTTAAATTTATAGTTGTAATTTTAAAATATATTTTTTCAAAAAAAAAAAAAACCAGCATCGACATTGTATAAACTTCAGATGCCACAAAACCTGGATCTATCCCTTCATGGTTTTTCTTTTCTTTGCCTCTACCATACATTCAAGGTAATGCATCAATTTAGTTTTTTAAGCAATGGGACAAAGGACAGGTTCATTGTTTCCAAAAAATACCACCCATGATGTTACAGTTGGTTTTATCCTCTGAAAGCCTTTTTTTTCTTGACACATAAACATTAAAATAAAGCCTCCTAAGTTCAGTTTATTCTAGTGATCCAGAAAGACTAGGGATCCATTCTTTCATTTATTTTTTTCTTTAGTTAGTAAACTTTTATTCAGTAATGATGTTGCTAAATGGCTTCTGGCTTGTACAAAGATAAAATGATAAAGAGTAAAATAAAAGATCTTGCTCCTCAATTTGCCTACCAACTTTACATTTGGAGTGGACAAAGTACTTAGTGAAATTCTCAATTATAAAATAATTTTTAAATAGCTGCATGTATAGTGTCTTGTGGGGTGTCACCATTTCATGTGTGTTCTCATTTGAATCACTTTATTATGCTTAAATACAATACATGTTTTAAGTTATTAAAATGATAAGTTAATAAGTAAGACAAGATGTTAATGAAAGTATTAAGGTACAATGGAGGTATGTTTTACAAATCTAACAGTCCTTTTGTACTTAACGAATTAATTACTTGAGTATAAGTTCATCATACCCTGAAAGTTAAAAAAAATATTAATTTCCTGAGCTCTCTGCTGGAAAAAGATACTAATTTTAGATCACATTCCACTTACTTATAACACGCTAAAAATTCACCAAGCTCAAAAATTACTTTGGCGTTTCTATTCAGTGTCCGGATAGCATCCTTCTGCTTTCAGTAGTCACCTTCCTTTAATACATTTGGGAAGGAGAAAAGCCCGTGTCTGTCCTGTTTCTCTCATCTCACGCTCTTCTCCCCGACTCTGACACACACACACACACCCCCTGAGTATTTATCATTTGTTTGACAAATATTATCCCTACTATGTATCAGGCATTGTAGCAAACATTGGAAAGCCAATAGTGAGAAAACAACGCTCTAGATTAATTAAATAATTACATACATTTAATTACAAACTGTGGCAAGCACTAGGGGTGAAAAGCACAAGGTATCTGGAGGAGATATTAATTGAAGAATTTGATCCTCTGCCTGTAGGGGAGTATTTGCTGCGCAAGGAAGATTTAAGGTGAAATCTGAAAGATGACTTGAAAATAATCATCTCCTTCGCTTCTCCCCGATAAAAACATAAGTAAATAAAAGGGTTTTAGGTGCATGACACTTTGCTAAAAATGCATTTAAAAAAAATTCAACAGCTTTAGGGATACAAATGGTTCTGAGTTACATGGATGAATTGTGTATAGTGGCGAAGTTTGGGCTTTGAGTGTACCCATCACTCGAATTGTGTACATTATAATCAGTAGGTAACTTTTCATCCCTCAGCCCCCTTTCACCCTCCCCACGTCTGAGTCTCTCATGTCCGTTATACCATCCAGTGCATTTGCATACCCATAGCTTAGCTCCCACTTATAAGTGAGAACATGTGGTATTTGGTTGCCCATACCTGAATTACTTTGCTTAGGCTAATGGCCTCCAATGCCATCCAAGTTGCTGCAAAAGACGTTTTGTCGGTTCTTATGGCTGAATACTATTCCATAGTAAGGGTATATTTATTTATATACCACAGTTTATTCTTTTAAAATAATTTCAACTTTTATTTTAGATTCAGGGATTACATGTGCAGTTTGTTCCAGGAGTATATTGTGTGATGCTGAGGCTACATATATGAATGACTCCATTACCCAGGTAATAAGCATAGTACCCAGTAGGTCATTTTTCAGCCCTTACCCTCCTCCTACCTTCCCTCTCGGTGTCTGTTATTTCCATCTTCCTGTCCATGTGTTTCTAGTGTTTAGCTCTCATTTGTAAGTGAGAACACGCAGTATTTGATTTTCTGTTCCTGTGCTAATTCTCTTAGGATAATGGCCTCTAGCTATACACATGTTGCTGCAAAGGATATGATTTCATTCTTTTTTTATGGCTGTATAGTATTCCATGGTAGGTGCATATATTTTCTTTATCGAATCCACTATTGATGGGCACCTGGGTTGATTCCATGACTTTGCTATTCTGAATAGTGCTTTGATGAATGCACACATGCGGCCACATTTTCTTTATCCATTTATCAGTTGATGAGCATTAGGTTGGATTCTGTATCTTTACAATTGTGAATTGTGCTGTGATAAACATATGTTTGCAGGTGTCTTTTTAATAAAATGAATTATTTTCTTGTGGGTACATATATACTAGTGGTATTGCTAGATTGAATGATAGATCTTCTTTCGGTTCTTTGAGAAATCTACAAATTGTTTTCCATAGAGGCTGTACTAATTTACATTCCTACCCAGGCCTGTGTATAAGCATTGCCTTTCCATTGCATTCATGCCAACATCTATTGTTTTTTACTTTTTAGTAAGAGCCATTCTGGCTGGGATAAGGCGGTATCTCATTGTGGTTTTAATTTGTAGTTGCCTGATGACTAGTGGTGGTGAACCTTTTTTCCTAAGTTTGTTGGTCATTTGTTTATCTTCTTTTGAGAAATGTCTGTTCATGTCATGGATATAATTATCATCTATATAAGATTGTTTTCAAAATGTAAATAAAAAGCATCCCAAATAAAACCCTCTAGAATTAGGAACATACACCAATCTCCAAACTTGCTTTCCACCTTGGAGGTCCCCTTCTTCAAAACTCACTGCCACATACCTCTTCCCTTCAGAGAATCTGCCAAATAGAATAACCACCAGAAATACCCTTACCAAAGTCAAAAAGTTATTTTGCCTTCAATAACACCATAGAGTGTATGTAAAGTGATCTTTCTACACTCCAGTTCAGGATAGCCACCCAAACTTTGTTTGGACGTGTTATACACAGTTCTCTCTAAAATCTGCCCACCACCAGGAAATATAGATAAACCATTTTATATGCAGAGTCTCCTAAGAACAACACTGATTCTTGATCTCAGTAAGGTTTACATTCAAATTCAGGAGAACGTTTCCCTAAATGTCCTGTAATCTGCATGGGAGCTTCCACCCAGCATAGCTTATCTTCTCGATTATGCCCAAGGCCCATAGATGCATAAGAACTGGGACCCATTTCAAAGCCATCTCCCCCTAATGCCGACCATCTGCTTAAATATAGAAAGAGGAGGTAAAAGGTTTACATTGATTTTTCCTTATTTTTGGAGCTTGTAAAATTTTTGTTCAGGGAGTATCTTGAAATCTTTGCCAGGGGAAGGGAGGCAGTCCAAGCATCTTTTATCCTCGTGACCTTAAAGTCCCCAGGAATGAATAAGAGATTGCTCTAACATATACACTGGGGCTCCAGGGGAATGTCAATATCCATGATGATGTGGTTAAGAAATATTAGCCAAGGTGAAATCAGCTTCCCTCCCTCCCTTATTCATATATCTTTAGATTGCGCCTACCTACAAGACCAAATGCTCCCAGTGAGGATTTACATGTTGAACAAGCCCTGAATAGGATTTTCCGAGTGTGAGGGGCCTTTCCCAGGCTAAGCCTTCTAAAAACGATCCTTATCATTTTACAGTTCAGCACCTTCATTGTTTCATTTTGGAGATATCAAATAACAGGACACACAAACAGACACAAATGCGCTTGCTTCACCTGTTTGGCCATCAATACCCATCCCTGTTTGCGCCCAAACTGCTCTGTGGAAACCTGAGTAATCAGAATCAGACCTTAAAGGCAACATGATTGGCCTGCAGTCTTCTTGTTCTGCTTGCATTGACTAAGCTTTAAATGATAGTTTTTCTGTTTGAGAATTCAGGTCAAAAAGATATGGTTTATAGTTCCCCTGTTTGTTCTCTTGCAATGACTCTCACCATTTTATTCCACTTGCCAGAAACAGCCCAATTGTAAAATATAGAGTAAGCCTGGAAGAGAAACCTGCTAGCTCCCTCCATCAACAGACCATTCTTCTCATATTCTCTTGCTCCAAATATCAGACCATTTTTTGGTGACTATTAAGCCAATTGATACCTAATTGTACCATATCGCTATCTATAAAGAGAACTAAGGCTTTATTTTCTTTCATTTTACTTTTTTGGGCAGAATTCTTCAAATTGAGAAAATGGCTACACTACTTTGTGAATATGCTTGGAAAATATTTTGATGTGCCTTCCTGGGACTCTGGCAGCACTAGTAAGAATCTTGTAGTATCACTCTACATGTTACCCCTAACCCAGAGTATCAGATGCAGAGGTATGATTGACACTACTTTTAGTTCTTATAAGCCTGTTTAACTAACTACTAATGACACAAATCTGGGACTAGAGTTCTAGGTGTCACCACTTCAAAAACATCCCTTTTTCTCACCATGTTTTATTTCTCTTAATGCCGTAGAAATGATTGAATCAAAGAAAAGGCTGACTCTAATTATTTTATCTTTCCCTAGTTTTCTGGCCTAACTCAGAATGACTCCATCAGTCCTTACTATAATACTGGAAACTCCTTTAAGACAACACTCTCCCCCTGTATTTGTTAGTACCTTGGGTATGGTCACTGCATAGTTAATATCGAATACACTTAATGTAAGTATCACGTGGAGAGATGGATGTGATAGACAATTTCACAAATACAAAAGAAGTACAGCTGGGCACGGTGGCTCACACTTGTAATTGTAGCACTATCGGGGACTGAAGCAGGAGGATAACTTCAGCCCAGGATTTGAGACCAGTCTGGGCAACATAGTGAGACCCCATCTCTTAAAAAAAAAAAAAAAATTAGAGATCTGGATCCAAGATGGCCGTTTAGGAACAGCTCAGGATTGTAGCTCCCAGTGAAAGCGCAGAGGGTGAGTGGACGCCGCGTTTTTATTGCCCACAGACTAGGAAACTCCCGGGCAGAGGTGCTCCACGGTCGCCAGCGCGGCTGTGCCGGCCAGCGC
>NW_016107479.1:1074145-1081201 GCF_001604975.1 Cebus imitator | reverse complement strand
GGAGGGGAGCACTACACACTGGGGTCAGTTGGGGGGAAATAGGGGAGGGACGGTGGGGGGTGGGAAGCTGGGGAGAGATAGCAAGGGGAGAAATGTCAGATGTAGGTGATGGGGAAGAAGGCAGCAAATCACACTGCCATGTGTGTTCCTATGCAACAATTTTGCATGTTCTTCACATGTACCCCAAAACCTAAAATGCAATAAAATAAATAAATGGGAAAAAAAATTTAAATTAGCTGGACATGCTGTCAGATATCTGTGGTTCTAGCTACTTGGGAGGCTGAGGCAGGTGGATCACTTGGGTCCAGGTGTTTGAGGCTGCAGTGAGCTATGATTGAACCCCTGGGTGACAGAAAGAGACTCCGTCTCTAAATTTAAAAAAAAAAAGAAAGAAAGAAAAAAAGGAAGACGTAGTATCTCAGAGTTTTTAAAGTTTGTTCTATTGTGATCTTATTAGAGAAGTAAAAACACATTTCTTTTTCTTCATCAAAGATTTGTAATTGAAACACCTGCTAAAGTAATTCAAGAGATATGAAACATTTGCTATGGTCCCATGAATTTTATCTGCTTTTATGTTATCTCATTGGAAATGGGATTCAGAACCCTGATTTCCCATAATTTCTTTCACCATTTTAAGACTAAAATTCTATGTGATTTTAAGCCTGCACATTTATTCTCTTTCTTAAAAGCTTTTCATTTTGCCATTTGATGAATATTGGAAGTGAGTGGATTATCTGGATAAAGAGCATTAGTCGAGGTTTGCATCAGTCAAGAGAGTAAAGCCACCAGAGGCTTTCAGGGAGTGCCTTACAATATAAATAGTCCTAATCTCCTTCAAGCACTGACTTTCAAGAAAGAGAATTTTCTCAAGGCCAGTGTTTTTAATCAGCTAGATCTGCAACATGATTGAAAGTAATGCTGGTTATAAAGGAAGCAGGCTGTGCAGGAGAAAAAGCAGCGAGCAGTCAGTGATCTGATTCATGAGGAATGTTAGAGGCTGGAGAGGAGGGGAAAATTAAGAAGTGTCTGATCCTCTAACTGCTTCTACCTCTGAAACAGTCATCCAGACACATCCCTGCCTGAAGTGAAAAGGTACCATTTGGATGGGAGCCAGTTATTAGCTAGAGGAGGGCACCCAGTGAGATGCTGGAAATGCAGACAGTGCTTTCACGGTCCCAGTGTTTCCATTTTTCATGCCAAAAAGGATCAGTGCCAGCTACAAAACAGGTGGAATTATTCTAGCATGGCTTTGTAGACAGCAAAGAGAATGAATATGTGTTTTACCAGAGATGTTGGGGCAGCAGTAAAAGCAGAGAAGGTTACAGCAAGATGAGAAGAAAAATGGCTCCAGCCACAAATTGTTGTAGCCTGGACTCCCCATGGCAATGGCCCAGACCCCCATTTTTCCACCTTCTTTTCTCTTTGAAGAAAGAAGGAAAGTACCTCTGAGGCAGTCGTCCTTAATGAGCAGAGGAAAAGTTGTTTTGTTTTGTATCGTGCAGTGAAAATAGGGAAAAAAGTAAAGAAAGTAAATTATTCTGTAATTATTTCAGATGTATTTTCTTGAGTTTAGAAAAAAAAATGTTTTCCTTAAGTGTCTCCATAAAAACAAAAAGAATTTTCACTAGGGAAAAAGAAATATGTAGCCAAAATCATTTCAGATCTTGCGTGCAATTTGCCTTTGAAAACTTTTGAGCAAAAGGCCACAGACCCTCGGGCAAAATTGTTACACCAATATTCTTCTATCCGGGTCACTTTTCACCGGATGTAAAATGCAATCCGATAGCTACTGCTTTTGGCAATTCCCAAAGTGTGTATTGGCCTTGTAGGAAGAAATTTGTTTAGAGTCTTAATGTGGGTTGTTTGGGGTGCTTGAAAGTGGCGATCCAGTGCTACCTGGATCATGACCAACCACTTCCAAAATGAGGGCTCACCTACCATGCCCAGAGAACCACCTAGAAAGGCAGTGATCACAAGATTCCCACTCGAAAGACTTAGAGTCACTGGATTTTATGAAGTGATCATTGAACAGTCAGCTATGTTGAAAAGCCAGAATGTACTAAAGATTAGACCAAGCACTGAGAGAAGCTGTCAGAAAAAAAGTTGTTTCCACTGATTTGAACACCTTTCTTCTTTTTTTTTTTTTTTTTCTTTATCTAATGAATTTCTATTTATCCTTTGAAACTCAGCTCCACCTCACTTTCCCTGGAAATCTTTTCTGGTTCTCCTAGTCTAGGTCAGATGTTCCTGACCTGGATAACTACATAGTTCACTTTACCTTCTAATCATCCCTGTTGGACTATGAGTTCCATGAGGATGTAGCTGTCATCTTTCTCTCCACAGACACCCAGTGCCAATCACAGAGATCGGCAAAGCTTTCCTGTACAGAATCAGATAGTAAAGATGTATTTACATATTGTGTTCCGTGCAGTCTCTGCCACAACTACTCTACTCTGTTGCAAGAAACAAACAAACTCGAAAACCACAGGTGGTCATCAAATGAATGATTGTGGCTACATTCTAGTAAAATCTTATTTATAAAAACAGGCATGAGCTGGATTTTTCCTGCCAGCTGTAGTTGCTGACTCTGGCTTACCACAATGCCTGGCAGAAAACAGTGGTTCAGAGAAGACTTTGAAAAGTACAGGCTGAGCTGATGGTGGTCTGTGGGAAGGGAGATAAAAGGATATATTGAGAGCTATTCGGTGATTTGATAATTTGGTGATTTTATTCGATGGGTGGGTAAGAAGTAGAGTAGAAATTGCAGTTTGTGACTGGAGCTACTGGCCTTAAGGAGGAAATATTTTGTAAAAATAGTGGGACTGGGTATGGTTAGCAGAAAGTGAGAAGAAGAGAAGAGTCACATTTGGAACATACTGAATATGAGAAATATGTGATATACTCTGTAAGAGTGGCTCTTAAACTTTGTGTGCAATAGACTCACCAAGAGGGCTTGTGGAAAACAGATACCAGCCAGGTGCAGTGGCTCACGCCTGTAATCCCAGCACTTTGGGAACCTGAGGTGGGTGGATCATGAGGTCAGGAGTTCAAGACCAGCCTGGCCAAGATGGTGAAACCCCCGTCTCTGATAAAAATACAAAAAATTAGCCAGGCATGGTGGTGGGCGCTTGTAATCACAACTACTCGGGAGGCTGAGGCAGAGAACTCCTTGAACCCGGGAAATGGAGGTTGCAGTGAGCCGAGATCATTCCACTGCACTCCAGCCTGGGTGACAGAGCAAGACCGTGCCTCAAAAAACAAACTAACAAAAAACATTTGTGGGCCTCACACCCAAAGTTTCTGATTCTGAGGTTGGGCTCAAGAATTTGCATTTCTGTCGTGCTCCCAGATGATGTGGAAGTTGCTGGTCTGGGGACTATCCTTGGAGAAAAACTGACCTAAAGACATGTGCCAGGGATTTTAATTGGGTGTCACCAGTATTGAAAGTAAGTGAAATGGAGAGAAAACCAAGCAAAATTTTGAGAATACCATAGTGGTTGTATACATACTACTCTTCCTTAAACAAATAATCACGTCTTGAGACTATAGCACGATTCCTTTTCTTCTCCCCCTGCCAGAACATTTTCTATGAAAGGAGCCATGAAGTCAGTCCTGTCTGCATCTCAGCCTTGACTTCTGTAGTGTCTTCGTGGATCTCCTGGTGTGCTGCGCAGCTCATTTGGTTCAGCACCCCCAGATCTACCTCATATTGCTTTTTCTCTGTCCCTGTGACCTCCCATACAAATGTCTCCCTCATCTTCGGTCTACATATCTATTTCCAAAATCCGGGCTTTCCTTATGTTGGCCCACTATTCCCTGACACATCCCCAGACTCTCCCACTCAGACCAGGAAGGCTAACCTATCTAAGCAGAATCAAAAGTAAAAGAGATGTTGATATTAAACAATTCTATTGCATTAGCAGAAAGATGGAAGGATATTGGAAAGATATCATCCAACAAGAATATAAGAGGAGGCCTCAAACCTTCTTTTTTTTTTAATACTTTTTATACTTTTAAAATTAAAAAAAATATATATGAAAAAAACAGGGTTTCACCATGTTGGTCAGGCTGGTCTTGAACTCCCACTCAGGTGATCCGCCCGCCTTGGCCTCCCAGAGTGCTGGAATTACAGGCGTGAGCCACCGTGCCCGACCTCAAACCTTTTTACAAATATTTATCCTGCTAAAATCAGGGGCATCTCCCAGACCTGCACCTAGACTGCCTTCCTTGTGGCTCTCTTCTCCTACTCTCTGCATTATGGCTGTTATGGTTATTAGTATTAACAATTATATTGATAGCCACTATTCATTGATCCTTGCCACTAAATGTTTTGGGTATATTTTCTTATTTCATCATCACAACTACTGCTGAGGTAGGTCTTTGTATCTTCACTTTAGAGCAATACAAAGTACAGAGGCCAATGAACCTATTCAAGATCAAGTAGTTCACAGGCAACAGTGAGCGAGTTTCATCTCAGACTTTACTAACATGGGAGCCTATCTTCGTGACCGCTCTTCAGAACCCCAGATTTCCTTTCTCCTCCCTGTATTCCTCAAAGAAAAATGCACAGATGCTACACTTTTAAAGACTTTGCTGCTAATCTCTACATAGATATAGATAGAGTATAACATGCTTAGCAAGGTTTAAAAGTTGAGAAACTATTTTAAAGCTCTCAAGATCCTAATCCATAGTAGGATTCAATCTCATAAATATGGAGGAACACGTGGAATTCTGCCCTCATGGTTTATTGCTGAGGAAGGAACTCACCAAAACTTCACCACCCCATCCCCACTTCATTTTATTTATTCTTGCCAAAAGGAGAGAAACAGGCTGACTACGTTTAGAAGAGCCCTTTTCTTAGCACTTTGCAAAGAGCAGGGGAAAGGGAAATTGAGTTCAGTTGGATGAGATGCCAGTCATATTGCTAAGTGGAAATGCCTCGTAATTAAAAGGATCACTCTGAATAACAGAGGCATGCTTATCAGAACTATTTAATAGCATTCCATCCCACCCCACCCCAGACTGAGTGGAACTGGTGCTGGAGGACCTCAGTGGTTACACAGTGTTTGTTCTAGGAAAGCATTAGGCAGAGATGATTACTGCTCACCCGGTATCTATAGTCCCCTGGCAGTAAGGCAGTCATTGGTGACTTGGTCTGGGCAATGTGCTGTAAAGAGAAGTAATTTGTATCACTCTTAGATAAAGCATTTAAGACCTGGTAGATGACTCTCCAACTGTTTTTTGTTTTTTGTTTTTTTCCCATTGCTTTGGTGACCATAAAAGCCAAGTGTTGTAAGTGTCATTAGCCTGAGATAAAAATAGCCTGGGTCCTGAGTCACTACATGGAGGAGAGCCACCCTGGTGAGTCTCTCAACCTTGGGTGGACTTTGTATGAGTGAGAATTTGTTGTGTAAATTTGTTACTATGGATTGTTTTCCTATACAGCATAGCATGGCCTACCTAAACTAATGCAATTGCCCTTACTAATACTAAATTTATTTCTTCTGCTGGGTCAAAGGAAGGTTTCTGTTGGTTCTACAATACATCTTCACTCCTTGTTGAAAGAGATTATAGTTAAATTTAAAGAAGACAATGAAAACAAAAGGTAAGGAGAACAATACCAG
Organism: Cebus imitator; assembly: GCF_001604975.1. Taxonomy (NCBI): domain Eukaryota; kingdom Metazoa; phylum Chordata; class Mammalia; order Primates; family Cebidae; genus Cebus; species Cebus imitator. The sequence goes on along the minus strand of NW_016107479.1, from coordinate 1,075,577 downwards.
AAATGCCACTCTGGGCAGAGAATATTTAATCCATATAGATAAATGTAAATAATATAAGTTTTAAAGGAAAAACTGTAACTTAAGAAAACCATGATGCTGCAGGCTTAGAAATAGTGTTCCATGATATACACCCTGAGGGTTTTATGAAATATTTATGACATTGTTTACTAAATGGCTTTCTGATTTCAAAGCCATGAGGAAGAAGCATGGCAACATTAGAAGGAAGGAAGAAAGCAATCATCATGAAAATTTTGAGGGAGGAAAGTGGCTTGAACATTTGTCACACGTAAAAAGTAAAAGGAAGAACATTTAAACCAGATTTTTTCCATGAAATATACACAGCACAGGCTTTCAAAGAACAAATAAAGGCATGTAAGTTGAGGAGGGTAGTGTGAAGGAGAGTGCATTTGAGCCATCAATCCTGAAGGTGACGGAGATATGAACAGCTGTAGTTAAGTGTATATCATAAAGAATGTGTTACCATCTCTGTAGCAAAAGATAAATGACCTGATCACCAGGAAGAAATTCAGGAGAATTTGTGGACAAAAAACTTTCCAACCAAAGGGTACGAGGATAAGTAATCCCATATATAAACAGTTGGCAGCCCGATTCTGCTGCCTACTTCATCCCTTTTATTTCACTATTCTCCTGTGTGTGTGTGTGTGCATGCATGCACATGCATACATGTGTGTACACACACACAGACTCCTGCTGCCATCTAATCTAAGGCAGCTGATCATTCACAACTAGTAGATTCTATGTAGTAAATAAAAGTTTCAATAGTAGAGTCAGGTAAGGATCATAAGTCTCTTCTTAAAACCATATTATAGTAAAAACAAGGCTGATAGATGAAATTTGGTCACAGGTACAAACACTTATTGGCAATCAAGTGTGTAACTTGTTCTGTACCTTCTTAGTGTTTTAACACCAGCTGCGTGACAAATTTGCTTGAAGCAAATGAACCAGTATTCTAGTAGCATAATATAGTGTGGCAGCAAGTATCTTCGGAATCAGTGGGTGTATACCAGTTTATTTCAAAGTCTGGCTTTTGGCCTCCTTTCAAAAGATATAGGCCACCTGGTCTCTAGATTCTTACACTCTATTCCTACAATACTTCTGTTACTCATATCCTCATATGAGTAACAAAAAAATAATTTCTAACATCCATTATGCTAATCTGCAAAGCCTCTGATGTTAATCAGACATAAGAATATTAAAGATAGCTGAAGAGGATAATTTCAGAAAGTCAGCTTCAGATTGGAAGTTTTAAAGTGCTAGCTCTCCTTGGAGCCTGGTCTCTCAATTAGGCCAACTGATCTCCTGTAGAATGTAGATTAAGTTAACACAAACACATACAGGCATTATGTCACACTGCCTATGCTGAAGTCTATTCAAGGATAATAAGAGATACAACAGAACAATTTCAATCCAT
>NW_016107479.1:999868-1073831 GCF_001604975.1 Cebus imitator | reverse complement strand
ATATATATATATATATATATATATATATATGGAGAAAGATCAACTATCATGCATTAAAATTTTTTAAATGAGCATTTAAACCGCCAACTTCAGAGTTTGCTCAATATTTCTTAAATTCTATTGGCAAATTATACCCCTATTAAAGTTAAGTAGGGGCCTCCAGTTAAGACTTTTTTTTCCCTATGAATATAGGTTAAGGGGCTTAAGCTGGCCTTAAGCTATCCACCCAAAGATAAACACCCCTCCGTTAACTGCCTTTTGTGAGAGCTTCTCTGTAGTATGGTGGTATTTCTATGTGACCTCCAGAGTCAGATTGCCAGGCTGGCTTCAAACTCTTGCTCTGTTACTTATTAATAATAACTTCAGGCGTATTTATCTATAGCTTATAATTTTTAAATGGAGATAATTCTTATGGATGCTGGAAAGAGTAAAGAAATTCACATGTGAAGTATTAATATTTATAAGAATCCCTAAAAGGCAAATGGTATATGCCTATTATTATTATATTGATATTATCTTAATTTTATTATTATAACCTTCATATCCAAATTCTGTGTAGTTCCCTCCACTACAGATGTGACTGAGAAGCATGGGGAGAATAATGTCCATTTCAGACGATTCAGTATAGGTTAAATAAAACTAGATACCCGAAGCCCTAGAATACAGTGACCCACTAAGTGGACAACAAAAATGATGAGTAAGATTTCCTACAAAACTCTTGCTATGTTGTGGTTGTAGTTGCCATGTTCAGCCCTTGGAAATTCTTCCAGGTATCTCAACCATAGACCCCCCCTTTTCTAATTATGATGACTTAGAGAAAAGCACAGTATAACTCTAAGACCCTGCAGATCTACAGATTCTGCCTTAGGAAGTTGAATGCCTCCCTCCATTCCCCAACCCTGAATGTACCAAAAGAACACTGGACAGAGGAGTAGCTAAGGGAATAGTGTGGATCCTGCTCTTTAACATTAAAATAGCAGGAAGTCAGAAATGTAAAAGTTTAAACCCCAAAACGATACTGACACTTAAGCAGAGCCACATCAATTTCACTTTCATTGAATGGATTTGAAAAGCTAAACTAATAATCCCCTGAACATTTTCTGTGTGTAGCTCTCTCATTCAGTATGTTTAATCCACTCTCCTAGATCATTATTCAAGTGTTTTGTTTTGTGCCATGGGAAATTCTGATCTTAGTTGATGAAGTACTCAGTCACCTATAATCTTGTGAGAGCCACAAATGACGATAATTGCAATTTATGGAGTAACCTGGAATGAAGAACACAATATGCTGAGTCTGAGAGCTGTGTTAATTGTGTTTTTACTTCAGATCAGCAGAAAATTTTTAAAGGGGAACATCTTTTGTGCATTAGTTCCAATTGCATTTTCTCAATTTTTATCAACTATAGTCATTAAGGAATCACTGAAGAAAAGATAAGAGCTCTACAAGTTAACTTAGAGAATCTGCATAGAAAAGAGAGACTAAACAGTGCGTAATCAGTAAAAAGCTATGGAAGAGGCAAGGAAGGCTTAGTGTAGTGAAAACAAGGCTGAATTGGCCCTGAAGAGCTTTGGAGTTGAACAAGGCCACCTCTCAAGGGTTGGATGACCTTGAACTTCTCAATTCTCTCACAGCCACTTTTTCCTCATCCATTAAAATTAGAGAATTCAAAGAAATTCTCACTAGGATGTCTTTCATCCCTAAAATTCTGTCTGTAGAAAATTGCTACAATGTTGCATAAATACCTAGGATATGTATTATCTGAGGCTGTTGGCAATGAGAGTTCTCTTCTCCGAACGTCCTAAACGGATTTGTTTCTCTGAAGTCTTCATTGCACTTTCTGTGTTGCGCACAGCATCCGTTCTCGTCCGTGGCAATTATCTTTTTTCCTATCTCACACTTATCACACTGAAATCCAGCCACCAGTGTCTCACTCACAGCTATTATTAGTTCTTGCAGTTCAGGAATCACATCAAACTCCCAGAGTGCATAGAAAAGTGCTCAGCATTGAATGTGGAATGATAGAATGATCAAAGAGTGAGTCAGTGGATGAATGCATGGCTTAATATCAACGAGGGAGGGAGTAAACAAAGAGACGCTGAACACCAAATAGTTCACTACAATTCACCATGCAAACTTATCTTTCAGCTCCTGTTTCACGAGGTTAGATACTGTCCAACATGTTTCTCGCAGCACTTGTTTTAGCTGACAGCACTGGCATTCAGTGAAAATTACAGTGGGCTTGAGTATATTTAGAAATAACTGTTTTGCAAGTTTGATTACCATTAAACAGCCTTTTCAAAACACCTACCTGAGTAGGAATGGAGTATATACGTTAGCCAAGAATTAATTATTCATCTCAGGAATTGGCATACTATTTGCTAGCTAAAGCCATCTTCCTCTCTACTTACCTCTGTTTTTGTAGAGCCCATGGTCTAAGAAGGATTTTTATATTTTTATATGTTTGGGGGAAAATTCAAAAGAACAATACATGAAAATTACATGAATTTCGAATTTCAGTGCCCATCAGTGAAGTTTTATGAGAACACAGCCACACTCATGTGATTACTATTGTCTGAATGCTTTGATGTCACAACAGCAGAGTTGAGTAGTCACAAAAGATTAGATAGCCCACAAAGCCCAAAGTATCTGCTGTTTAGTCCTATACAGAAAAATTTGCCAAGCCAGGCTGTATCTGATAGTCAAGTTTCCTTTCATATTATCAAAATCAATTTATAAACAGAGACGACTTTGTGTTTAGAAGAACTGCTTCATCTTTTTTATTATTTACCAAGTTTTTGAGACAGGGTCTTGCTCTATGGCCCAGCCTGGGGTGCAGTGGCACCATCTTGGCTCGCTGCAACCTCTGCCTCCCAGGCTCCAGTGATCCTCCCCCCTCAGCTTCCCGAGTAGCTGGGACTACAGGTGCACACCACCGTGCCCAGCTATTTTTTTTTTGTAGTTTTTGTACAGACAAGGTTTCGTCATGTTGCCCAAGCTGATCTTGAACTCCTGAGCTTAAGCTATCCACCCACCTTGGCCTCTGAAAGAGCTGGTTTTATAGGCGTAAGCCATCATGCCCAGCCAAATTGCTTCATCTTTTAATGGAAAGGTGAGGTACTTGCAAAAATTGGAGTAGGTTTAATGTTACTGCTTTGATTTTGTTTTCTTAAGGAAGCAAAGGATATGCTAAATTTTTTTCTTTAAATTTTTCTAACATTTAAACCAAAAACTACTGAGAGCAATTGCTTTTTTTAAAATAATACATTCTTATTTAACATATATAAGCTCACCATATATTTACTTGTTCATACCACATTTTCTTTTAATTCACAATTACTTACCCAAATTTTTTCATACTAACTCAAGTAGAGATCTGAACTTTTTTCAAAAAAGACATTTGGCTTGAGACAATTTATAAAGTATCATTATGCTGTCTGTGAAGTTGGTACAATGGAAAAAAAGCAGACAAAAACTATTTCCTAATGATATTAGGTGACTAAAGATGTTCTCTTAATCCCTTTTTCTCAAATTGTGTCTGAAGGTAAGACATTAGAAAATCATGTTAATTAGTTTTTTAAAAAATACATTGGTTAACCCCACCAAATAAAAGGTTATAACTTGGAATACCAGTTACTGGCAAGACAGGTACAAAAGAGCTAGGAGGTTCTAAATAGAAAAACTACTGCTGAAAAAAAAATTTTAATTTAGAACTATTTGATTACTAGATGCTTCCACAAATAAGAGCCAGAACAGTATGGTATTAAAGACACAGGGACCATAAAAGCTGAACAAAGACACAAATAAGTCACTACCTGCTTTTGTTTTCTTTTTACATTAAAAAAAATTACTCTGCTCATATTATAGCATTAATTCACTGGATTTGAAACCAGCAATTCGCAAATTTTGCATTTGTTGTTATTTTGTTTTTGTCTTCTTATTTTTTCCCCAGAATGCCATGTTTCAAAACTGAGAAAAAAACCTCTACCAGTTTAATTTCCTGAAAATATTAATTTGTACAATGAGATCGGAATCCTTTATAACAGTAACCTCCATGAATGATCACTCTGTAAAAGAATTGTAGTCCGTATATTTAAGAAAATGTTGTCATTGATAAATGTTTTTCCACATGGGCTAAATTATCTATGTAATGAGCAACCCTGGTGGGAAAGTGAATCTTTCAGCTCCAATTCAATGAGAGGGTGAGTTGTTATCTTCCTGATTGATGGTGATTAGGCTCTTGGAGCAAATCTGGCTTACATGCTTCTGAACGCCAAATGGCTGAAGGCCACCTCTCTCTACCCCCTTGGCGGGCAGTTATCTTTGAACAACTTGGAAGAAGCCACAGTTCCAGCAGCATGATTGTAGTTCAGTGGCTTAAATTGGCCATTTTCTTCTGTTTAGATCATCACCCCTACCCAGGCACTACCTGTTGGTGGCCATAGAATGGTAAACTCAAAAGAAAATAGGCACATCATAATTGTCTCTTTCTTGCCCTCATATCTGGATGACAGAAAATACTCTTATTATAAAAGTATTTTATTTTGTAAAAATAAAAAAGCTATTAAAAATAACATAGCAGCTACAATCTAGCTGTTTCTAAAACACATGCAATAAAAATTCTGACTATTGACTTCAATAATTACATAAAAGACCAGGCAAATATTTAAATTTAAAAGAAGATTCTATATGTTTACCAGTGAAGCATTGATTATATATTCTTGACAGACGGTTAATTTTTTGATCATTTATGTTAAGCACTAAATCAAATCAACCTCAAAAATTTATTTTTTTCCTGAAATTCCATGCAAGCATAGCCAGGAGTAGTCATAATTTACCTCACATCAATAACTCAGGAGAGTGGATATTTTAAAAATACACATTAAAATTTTAAGTAATCCTAGAATTCTGGAATAATTGAAATAAGATTATCTATATGTATGGTTAAGGAATATTTTTCTCCCACATCTTTTTTTAAAGTAAAAATATTCTCAATTACTACGCATGTGTGTTAATCATATGGTTATTTGGGGCTAACTCAGGAGGTATCATGCATAAGTGACAGGCACACGTCCTGTCTCAAATGTTTAGCTCTTCAAGTTGTTTGTGAATAATGACACAGTTTTTAATGCTTGAGAATTCTTTCTTTAATCAGGTGCTACGAAAGATAATAATTCTCTTATTAGTTTTCCTATTTTGTAAATGTCAGTCATGACAATCTTGTGCAAGCACTTTGGGTTTGTTATCACAACCTGCTCTGCTACCTCATTAACGCATCAAGAATATCTTCAGAATCACCTTCCATTCCCATTCTTGATTTCATGGGAGGTGAGGATGCTAATCATATCTGTACAGGTGTATTTTTAGAGAGCTGCCAGCAAAATCCTTCTGCTTGTTCAAGAACATCATCTATCTATAATTAATGCACTATCTGTCTTCTTAAAAATAAGAAACTACTACCTACCTAGTATCCCAAATTTCTCCCAGCAAGGAATCCTTAAACATCTATTTAAGGTTCTGAAAGATCCTTTTTGTTGTATCTACAATGAAAATTGCTTTTTTGTTTTGGGTTTTTGTTTTTGCTTTTTGCTGATCATCATTATTGTTCATTTGTTGAAGCTTCCGGTCTCTTCTCTCTACTCTCTCTCTCTCTCATTTTATATTGGCTAGTTGGTTCAGATTTCATATTTAAATCTTCTACGTGCTGATTTTTAAACGTGTTTCTCTTCTTTATTCTTTCCAAGTTACCAGGTATAATAAAAATTAACAAATCTGCTTTCACATCAAAGCACTGATAGTTATATGAAATCCAATTTATGCATTGTAAATTCTTAAGCAATCAAATTTCTGTATATGATTATGCATACAGTACAAATGGGAATTTGGAAATCAATGTTAATAATATGAAATCAAGAACTCTTTAAAATTAGGAACTATATATTACATCACTGTGAGATTCTTATATCTGGATTCTAATATTAAGATTGTCAATACATAATTTTGAAGTTGGGAATGGACCTGCCTAGAAATATCCCCCGGACAGGAACATTCCCTTCAGAATGTGGCAACTGTTTTCTCAGGACTTTTTATCTTATCTATAAAGATGCTTACATGTGTTTGTGTCATTAAATTTTTGTTTTGTTTTGTTTCATTTTCTGGTATAAACAAATACATGATAAATGTGGTGATCATCTTCTTGAACAACATTCTGTGTACCTGCTCATACCAAGAGAATTAATTGTCTTCTGGGTCATGTCATCCTGTCCCATCATAGAAGAAGGAATGTGGGGGTGGTGTTCCCCAAAAGAAACAGTAGCATTTGAATCAAACCCAGCTATTTACCTACTCTGTGTCACTATAGATACATTTTCAAGGCACTTTTCAGAAATCAGTATATCTTAGGACATCATGCTCTTGTCTATAAATTCTGATGCCAAAATGGAAGAGCTACAGGGTTGCAGGCATATTTGGGAGCAGATGGTAATACCTACTGCTGTGTCCAAATAGGCTGGTAGGCATATTTATCTGATACGTTTTTGAATTATGGTAAGAAGCCAACCATATCTCTTTATTCACTACCCAGGAACACATGCTTTCAAGTAAAGATATCCCATTTTGTAGAGCCTGCATGCCAGTTAAAAATAAATGAATAATATACTTTCTGAATTTTTGTATTCTTTTAATTATAATCATTGCAGAAAAAGGATACTGTGTATGATTCTTTTAATGTTTTCTTTTAGAAGTATTTCTTTAAAGCACTTGTATATAAATAAGACCATTGCATATTAACATCACACACTAATTGGAACAGATTTTCCCCTGAGTTGCTTAAAATATAGACTTTTCAAATCTGCAGTGCTTCCTAACCCTTCAATATAGCTCTCCCAAACTCTAATTAATTCACATTGCAAAAGCAATGAGTTTGATCTCAGCTGTAGATGTCACAGTGACTTATCCTTTCAATGAGCTGATAATTGGTGTCTGGTTAATTCTATTCATAGAAACCATGGGCCATAAAAAAGTAATCCTCGCTTCCATTACACAGCATGAAGCTTTCAGTAACACCTATGTTGTTTCCTAGTATGGAATATTTTTATTCTTAAAAACATAATGACAGTTGTAGAAATTCATCCTATAAGCAAATATCTGCTACCTGCCCAATATAAGTCAAGTAGATATTGTTCTCCTACTTTACACATAGTTATATGGGCTTTGACGCTGAAGATGATGTTACTTACCTCCAAAACCTGCAACACACCCAGTCAGGCAGAAGCTAAAGTACTGCCTTGCAAAATAATTTCTAAAGCCTAAGACTGATACAGTCCATAGATACTTATTCAAGACAAAGATGATTAGCAATACACAAGACAGTTTCATATATTCCATCTTTAGTGTGTAATATTTTGACACATGTGAGACATACATTCTCTCTATATATATTTATAGATTATGAGACAAATAAGAAAACGAATAATCATGAGCCAGTACCCAACTGAAGAACTAGAATATCATCAACATAGCTATCATCTACTTGGATTGCTTCTTACCTGTCCCATCACCTGTTCCTAATAAATGTGTACATGGCCTGCTCTGTGTTTATCACTGCATTGTCTTTTTAAAGGTTTTGTCATGTTTGTAAACACGTGCACAGTTTTATTTTCATTTTAAAAATTTTTATCAAAATGTCATTGTACTCACTTGCTTTTCCAATATATATTGTATTTGCAAGAATTACCCATTCAATTTTATCAGATCACATTTTTTTCTTTTTCACTGTCGTATAAATACTCCGTAATGTGACTATACCACAATGTATGTATTCATTTCTTTATCTAGAGATATCACAGTTGTTTCCAGAATTTTACTAATATAGACAATATCCCTGTGAATATGTTCATGTAATTCTCCTGGTGAACACATGTAAGAGTGTCTCCAGGAACAGAATTGCTGCCTTGCAATACATACAAATGATGAATTTTATAATTTGTACCTAATTTTTACCCAGAATATTATATCCATTTGTATTTTTTCCAACAGCATGTAAGTTGGAAAACACATAGTTGCCACAAGTTTATATAAGTCATTGGGTACATGATAAACATAACTGTAATGATTATTCTTTTCATCATTAGTAACTTTGCTAATTACATTACAGACATTCCAATTGTAATAATAATAAATGTAAATAATAACTAAAAAGAAATAACAGGCCAGGCATGATGGCTCACGCCTGTAATCCCAGCACTTTGGGAGTCTGAGGCGGTTAGATCATTTGATCAGGAGTTTGAGACAAGCCTGGCCAACATGGTGAAACCCCGTCTCTACTAAAAATACAAAAACTAGCCAGGCGTGGTGGTGCATGCCTGTAGTCCCACCTACTTGGGCAGCTGAGGCAGGAGAATCACTTGAACCCAGGAGACAGAGGTTGTAGTGAGCCGACATGGTGCCGCTGCACTTCAGCCTGGGCAGCAACAACAAAAAAAATGATACTGAAAATAAATCTATGGACAAAAGAGTAGGAGTCAAAAATAGGAGGCAAGTGAGCACACTAGAATTTGGGAGAAAAGAAAGAAATGCAATTTTTGGAGCAAGAATCACCATTAATGTGTGTGATTTGAGGGAATACATGGTTAATGAGTATTTGCTATTTGTTTATAATTACACAAAATTCATATAAACATTTACTTTGATTATGTATAAATATATTAATATTGTTAAAAAATTAAACTACTTCTAATAAACAAAAGCCATCAACCACTGAGTTATCACATCCCAATTCCAGGTCTCTCCCTGGATGTTTTATGATGGTCAGCAAGCATGCCTACCTGACAATCCAAAGGGAAACATCTTTATTGTATTGGACTATACAAACCCAGTGTTCACTCCTTAAGAAAACACCTTCTCTATCTTTCAAGGCTCTTCACTATACAAGCATCCTTGAAAAACAGTTCATAACAAAGACAGGGCTTCTGCTCACAAGATCTGCAGACACACGAGACCCATAGAGAACTGTCTCCCAACAATTTCCTTCAGAGAGGAATTGCACTTGCTTGCATCAACAGTCATGGTGTGCTACTAACCTGTGGCATCTTTAAACCCTTCCTGCATTCCTTAGCTTAATTCATGAGTATGACATTTAGCCCCCAAAAATCTTTGCTTCAGGTCCCAATCAGAACCTCCTAATTATAGTGCTGATACTGCATTTGTTTTCAGGACAGTTTTTCTCAAGTCCTTCACCTCCATGCAGGGATCAAGAAAACATAATGCCTGTTTTGTTTAGAAATCAGAGAGCATGTCTCTTATGTCTAGGAATCAGCCACTGCTTAGATCCAGCTAACTGTTGCCCTGCATGTATGCATGCAAGTGTTGCCTTATATTCTGATGTGTCAAGAGAAGAGAGAAAATCTGTATTTTGATGAGAAAACATCTAATTTTTAGATGTTGATGATTAGTTTAAGTTGATTAGTAATATTTTCAGAAATATGAAATGTAACACAGAACCTGGGGAGTAGGGAGGATAAGAGCAGTGACTGCAACATTTGGTGACCTCACTAATCAAAGCATACTTCAGATATCATCTTACCATGAAGGCATCCTTGATATACACTCCTACACCCCAATTGTGGCCTCATTCACAAAGCCTCCATAGCATTATGTAAGCCTCATCTACTTTGGCACATCACATAATCATGATACTTTTTTGCTAATTTAATTAAAATATGTTTACTGTTCTAGAGGCAATTAAAGTATTGCAATTAATCTTCTGTATCAAACAGAAATTACCTGTAGATTCACCTGAATAATATAATTTGTATCTTATATAGTTTTCTACAAATTGACATCTAATTGTAAAAAGAGTCATGGGACACGAAAATGTCTAATCAGGGTAGAAATTAGTCCTTAGAAATATTTTTGAGTGCTTAAGTTTAACCAATGTCATGTTCCACTCATGAGACTGACAGTTGTTTCTTGGGGACTTTTGTTTTTTTGCTTTGATAAATCGTATTGTGTATATTTAAAGTCTACAACATGATGTTATGGGATATTTATCCTTTTTGTGGCCACAGTGGCTAAAGTCTACTCATTTGGCATGAATCTCACATCAAGTACAATTTTATTACCTGTAGTCCTCATGCTGCACGTGAAATCTCTTGACTCGGTCATCCACATATCTGCTATTTTGAATCCTTTGACTTATATCTCCCCACTTCCTGTTGTTCTCTAGCTCTGCGTATTTGAAATGCACTTTTTGGTGGTCGTTCCTTGTGTAGGTGAAATCATGCAATATTTTCCTTTCTGAGTCTGGCTTATTTCACTTAACCTAGCGTCCTCCAGGGTTATCTGTGTTATGGCAAACAGCAAGATTTCATTCTTTTGGGAGACAGAACAATTGTATTAATAATTCCTTTGTATATAGTACCACAGGGTTCATCAATGGACACTTTGTTTCCATCTCTTCATTACTGAGAATAATACTGCAAAGAAAACGGGAATGCAAATATCTTTAAAAAGTGATGATTTATTTCCTGTGGGTATATGCTCAGAAGAGGGATTACTGAGTCATATGGTAGTTCTATTTTTTAATTTATTTTAAAACCTCCACACTGTTTTCCATAATGGCTCTACCAATCTACATTCCCACATACAGTGTATTAAAGGCTCTCCAAACCAGGCTTGGTGGCCCTTGTGTATAATCCCAACACTTTAGGAGGCTGAGGCTAGAGGATCACTTGAGGCCAAGAGTTCGAGACAAGTCCCAGGAGACTTCTTCAGGCCTTGCCTGTCACCAGACATAAATTTTTGAATATACTACAAGTGTGTTGATTCCATAGCTCAGTCTGGAGTAAACTGACATTGTAACAATGTAAATACATTTGATTTTTGTATGTTGAGTTTGTATTCTGCAACCCTACTTCAAATAGCCTTTTTATAGATTTCTTCAGATTTTCTATGTAGACAGTCACAGTGGCTGTGAATAAAGGTCATTTTAATTTTTTCTTTCTATTTATATGCCTTTTATTATAGTTGTGCTGTTGTTGTACAAGCTAAGACTTGCAATATGTTGGGTAGAAGTGGTGAAAACAGACATCGTGCCTTGTTCCTGATTTTAGGAAGAAAACCTTCAGTCTTTAAACACTAAGTGTGAAATTAACTGTAGTTGTTTTTTTTTAATAAATACCATTTATTAGCAAGTGTGTTTTTAGTGCCTGTTTTGCTGCAAGTTTTTTTTTTTTAATCATAAATGGATGTTGATATCAGTTGTTGGTTGATTTTCAAATGTTGAGCTAGTTATTCTTGAGATAATTTCCATTTGGTCATGAAGTATTTATCACTTTTGTCTATTTACTAGATTTAATTTGCCATTAGTTTTCTGAGATTTTGTGCATCTATTATCATGAGGGACATTGGTTTACAGATTTCTTTTCCTGTGATGTATTTGCCTGATTTGGGTGTCAGGATAATGCTAGCCTCATATAGTTTTCCCTCCTCTTCTACTTTTTGTAATAGTTTGTATGGAAATAGTATGCTTGTATATGTTATAGTCAGAAAACATTATTTACATAATTTCAATTCTTCTAAATTTTTTAAGACTTGTTTTATGGCCTGGAACATGGTTTATCATGGGGAATATTTCTTGTGCATTTGAATAAACTATGTAGTGTGCTGTTATTGGAAAGACGGTTCTATCAACACCAAGTAGGTCAAGCTGACTACTGGTGTTATTCATATTTCCTGTGTCTTTACTGATTTTATGTCTAATTGTTTTATCAATTCCTGAGTAAAGAATGTTGAAACCTCTAACTATAATTACGGATTTACTTAATACTCTTCTTTATTCTATTCACTTTTATTTCAAGTATTTTGAAGTTCTATTGTTAGGTATATATATATATTTAAGACTGTTAACATTTTCTGGGTTGATTAGCCCATTTATCGCTATGCAGTGTCCCTCCATATCCCTGTTCTGAAGCCTACTTTTATTTTAATATAGCCATTTCTACTTATTATTTTTTTATTGGTGTTTGCACTTTCTTTTGCACTGCATTGGTGTTTTTTGTACTTTTCATTTTAACAGAGCTATGTCCTTGGATTTAAAGTGGGTTTCTTGTCAATAGCATATAACAGAGTATGGGGTTTTTAAAAATAAAATCTGAAAATTCCTGTATTTTAATTGGTGTGTTTAGAACATTTACACTTAATGAAGTTATTGGTGTGGTTGATGAACATAACTTTTTGTTTGTCTTTCTAAATTTCTAGACTATTAATCATCTTTATATTTAAAGCACATTGAAGATAACACAAACACAATAGATGTTTATTAAGTTTATATATTTTAAATGATAGTGGTTTCAGATCCATTGTCTTTTTCTCTCTACTGTGGACATGTTCTAAATAGAGTGTCTCTAATATTTTCAAATAATAAGTTTTCATATAAGTGAATAGAATGGCTGATTCTACTTAATTTGTAAATCACGTTATTTATTTACTTTATGAATACGCTTCACTTGTCTATGAAGAATAAGAGTAATATAGTAGCTATTCCTCAATCTGTGAATATTCAGTTATTTATCACTAATATGTTTACTGCATGTGATATTTATAACAATAATAAGTCAGTTGAAGAAGAAAAAAAAAGCATACATTTATAAATACCTTGGTATAGAAATCAGTAGCAGGATACAGTCCTGAATGAAGAATCGCTGATTCAATATCTGTGTCTACTTAGTTCCCGATAGTATTCCAGTAGTATAATCTTTAGTTTCCATTACAGAACTTTGCCCTATAATAGATAATACTCTTAACATTTGAAAATCGTGCATTATATCTAAGAAGAGGACATGATAGTGAGTTAACATTAGCATGCTTGTAACAATAGTGAGCCTAGTGTTTTATTATCATCCAAAACACTGTCAACCTTCCCCATGTCAAATAAAAGTTTAAGAGTGAGTCTCCTAAAGTGGCATGACTTTATAACTGGAGAAAAACCCCAAAGATAAACTGAGAGAAAAGAAAATGGCAGAGACACTTTGTAACCATTGTATAATCCTGGCAGATAGAAGGTGACATTAGTAAGATAAGAAATTTTCTAATTTAGGTTCTCAAGGGGTCTTATTCCCACACTCAGCACAAAACCCAATTGAGTTTTAAGCATGATGGTAATAATACCTAGATGAAACCTGAGAGTAAACAGTATCCCATTTGCCCCAACCTGAAAGTTCAATTCTTCAGTGGAGTACAGACTTTACTATATTGGCTGGTTCTATTAGGCTTTGTTTAGTTTCCTTGTGATTGGGAATTTTTGCAAATGTGATACTTGTTACAGGAAGATATATGTCCAAATCATTCTCTGTGACGATTCACTTATTTACCATTCCACAAATACTTATTGAGTGTGTTAGGCACTGTCCAAAGTGCTGAATAGGGTTAGTAGTATGAAAAGCAGTTTTAAGAGTTGATACTGGAAATGGGGACTATTATTAATTGCAGGTGGACAAATGTCCATACTGAAGCTACCTAGAATTCCTATAAGCCTACTGAAGTCTTGGGAAACAATTTGCAAGACTAACAGTGTATGTTTTAAAGGAATAAAACTTTAATAAGAACCAGAATCATAAGGTGATTAGAGATTCACAGAAACATACAGTTCCAGAAAAATATGTAGCTATTTAAATAAATTTTTAACCTGTCAGCATTGTCAATGGAATAAGATATCATTGAGATGTCAGTAAGAGTTATTTCAGGAGTGCAGCAACTCAGCTAAAGAGGTTGCAACTTGAAATCACTGATGTTTTAAGTAAGGACATGGTCTTGGTTCAAGAGTCATCATTAGTTTTACGTCACTTAGGAAGATAAAAATGTTTTTCAAGTTTGTGTGAAAGCGCCAGGCTGCCAACTGTTATTGTTATCTGAAGCTGCTGTCCTTCATCCAAAAGTAGGCTTATAAAAATTGCAATTACGGCCACTGAGGACCTAATAACACTGACATCTTCACTACTCAATCTGTGGAAATACTAGGATGATTATAAATATATAATATGTAAGAAGCCATTAGCCATGTGTTACAATGTCAGAATGATGTTCTGATTAAAGAAACACAGCTCACAATAAGAAATCAATTCAATAATCTTCAACCATCAAAAAATAATAAATCCTGTCATTTGCACCAATATAGATGAAACTGGAGGCCATTAAGTTAAGTGAAATAAGTCAGGCACAGACAGACAAATATTGCATGTTCTCATTTATATGTGGGGGCTAAAAAATGTATCTTATAGAGTTAGAAAATAGAATAATTGTTTCCAGAGCCTGGGAAGGGTATGGAGGGCCAGCGGGATGAAGGAAGGTAGGTTACTGGGTATAAACATACATTTAGATAGAAAAGATTCTAGTGTTCAATAGCACAGTAAGGTGACTGTAGTTTACAACAATATATTGTATATTTCAAAAAAGCTAGAAGATAATATTTAAAATGTTCTCAATGCAAAGAAATAAATGTTCAATGTGATGAATATCCTAAATATCTGATTTTGATCATCATACACATATGCATGTATCTAAATATCACATATATCCCATAAATATGTACAAACATTATGTATCAACAAAAAAACTGGAAAAATTTCAAAATAAACTTCTCTCTTTTCATTTTGCAAGCACAGTGAAAGGAGTAAATACAGCATAGCATCACTACTTGATTTCCTTTCACTTTTCCCACATATTATAGATGTTTCCTTATTTCTCACTTTGGAAACCTCCAGGAAACTATTTTCCTGGCCCAGATAAGCATGTTCACATTACTCTTCTACCCTGACCCCGTGTGCTTACACTCCATTATAAAATCTCAAAATCATCAGTCAGGAAAAATGGGAGAAGAGAATCTAAATAGGTATGCAGGATTCTATTTAGAATAAACAGGGGAAACTTTAGGAATCTTAATAGAATATCTGATAGTTTTGCTACATGGAATCAATTTGTAGGCCCTTACATACTCAGAGTTAGTAGAGTAATAAAGAAGCTTCATGAGCATTTATTCTAACTCATGAATGAAAAACTTTGGTCAAAAAGGTTAAATGGTCTGCCCCAGATCAAATATTAATATTCATACTGCATCTGGGGAGCAATTGTCCCAGCTGTATACTCATTATTTGAGCACTGTGCCCATAGCAGAAGTCAGCAAACTATAGGCCTTGGACCAAATCTGGCCCACTGCCTGTTTTTGCCAATAAAGTGTTATTGGAATACAACCAAACTCATTTGGTTAGCTATTATTTGTGACTACGGCTCACAGGGCCTAAAATATTTATTATCTAGACATTTACACAAGGCCTTTTCGAAAGTAAGATAGCTGTCAACTTGTGTCAAGTTCTTCAGTACGAAAATCCACCTTACCTACACCCCACCCAACACACACACTTAAACACAGTCACATCAAAGGGTTTTGTTGACTCTTCTAGTAAGTCACAAATTATTTGAGAAAGACCTTCTTTTTTTTATGTTTTTTTTTCCCATTTATTTATTTTATTGCATTTTAGGTTTGGGGGTACATGTGAAGAACATGCAAAATTGTTGCATAGGAACACACGTGGCAGTGTGATTTGCTGCCTTCCTCCCCATCACCTACATCTGGCATTTCTCCCCTTGCTATCTCTCCCCAGCTTCCCACCCCCCACCGTCCCTCCCCTATTTCCCCCCAACTGACCCCAGTGTGTAGTGCTCCCCTCCCTGTGTCCATGTGTTCTCATTGTTTAACACCCGCCTATGAGTGAGAACATGCGGTGTTTGATCTTCTGCTCCTCTGTCAGTTTGCTGAGAATGATGGTTTCCAGGTTCATCCATGTCCCTACAAAGGACCCAAACTCATCGTTTTTTATGGCTGCATAATATTCCATGGTGTATATGTGCCACATTTTCCCTATCCAGTCTATCGTCGATGGGCATTTGGGTTGGTTCCAGGTCGAGAAAGACCTTCTTTTTAATAGGGGGAAAAATAGAAGAAATGTTGAGTGAAAAACCCCTGTAGTTCCTTCAAAATAGCTCACATTTATTGAGTGCTTATCATTGTCCTGGCACGGTCATAGGTGTTTTACAATATTTACTCATTTAATACTCACAGAAAACCTATAATTATCTATTATAACATATTGAGGAAACAGAGACTACAGACATTAAATAACTTGCTGAAGTATAGCTATGAAGTGGCGGAGTCAGGTTTCAAATCCAGACACTGACTCCAGAGCCCACAGGCCTAAGTTCTTTCAGGATTTCAACAAATACTAAGAAAATCTTTGTCTTCTGCAATCTCAGCAAGCTAGGCAAGGCTACATTTGAATATCCAGAGCTAGTTTGGAATAGTCTGTGTTAATCCTTGTAAAGTAAAAAGTTCCTTCCAAGCGTATGTTCAACAAATACTGCTTGACCATCTACTGCAAGCCAGACTTCATTTTATTAGCTCAGGATGATCCCTTCCTTGATAGCATTTAAAATTTAGAAGAACTTTCTTTTCTGGCAGGTTCAAGGGAATAATGAGGACACAAGATTCAAGAGTTTAGGGTTCTGGTCAAGCACGGTGGCTCACGCCTGTAATCCCAGCACTTTGGGAGGCTGAGCTGAGCAGATCACTTGAGGTCAAGAGTTCGACACCAGCCTAAACAAGTTGGTGAAACGCTGTGTCAACTAAAAGCACAAAAATTAGCCAGGCGTGGTGGCGCACACTTGTAATCCCAGCTACTTGGGAGGCTGAGGCAGGAGAATCTCTTGAACCTGGAAGATGGAGGTTACAGTGAGCTGAGATAAGGCCACTGCACTCCAGCCTGGGCAACAGAGTGAGATTCTGTCTCAAAAAAAGAAAAACAAAAAGAGTTTAGGGCTCTGGTAAAAAACAAGATTATTATGTTCTATTTAACATCCAGTGATTGTGCTGAGTGAAGAGCAGGCGTGTTGTGAAAATGAAAGGAATGTGGATTTTAAAGCCAGAAAATGAATTTGAATTTCAAACTTAACTTTGGAAAAGTTACCGCAAACTCCCTGTGCCTCAACTTTCTTATTTTGGTAGTTTGGGCTATTCACTTCCCCATATTTTCCATAAGGTTGAGTGAGATTATGTATGTGATGAACTCTAGCACAATTGATCTGACACTCAGCATTCTCTGTATTTTCCTTGAAAACACTTCTATATTTCTCATATTTCAGTCCTGGCTCTTAGTTCTTTTTCCTCCTTGACATGCCACCCACATTTCTTTATGGAAAGACATTTCCCTTCGGTATGCAGGAATATAGTGGCTGCCTTCAGGGCCTTATCACAGTTTTTCTTGTTTTGAACTTATCGGCAAACCATTGAAAAATGGTCCCACATGGGTAATATGTATAATTATAAGTTTATCATTTGTGATTTATCTTCTCTATTACACTCATCTATGCACAGTCTATTTCTGATTATAAAAATATCAACTCTTTAAGGTCAAGGACCAAATCTCTGCTTTAGTAACTGGGTCAATTTGTAGGTATTTTGCACATTTACAGTAATAAAATATTTCAGACTCAATTGAAAGGGACACAAACTCACTAAGTTTACCTTAAGTAATGTTGGAAAAACAACAGAGAGAAAAATCCAAGAGAGAAAAATAGCCCACTCAGAGACAATGGAAATCAGTTTTTTGTTTTGTTTTTTTCCTGTCTAAGAGCAGGAATTACAGCCTGGACACAATTAGGGAAATTCAGCTTGCATGTATCACTGTGTGTATCACTTCAGCCATAATGACTATTTCATTATTTCTCTTTTCTTCCCTTCTCCATGACGTCTGTTTTCGTCAGCTTTTGCTTTCCCATAGTACCTGCACACTATCACTCCTTTGTATCTCTGTTTCAGCTTGCTGTGGTCATTTTTTGTTTCACTGGCCCAGTTCCCCAGAAGTCTGTGACTCACCTAACCAGTCATCTTTGTTCACATTTGGAAAAAGCACTTGCCCAAAGCCACACCAGATGCTCTTATCTAGCCCAAATATTATCTGCTTAAAATAGATGTCCACTGTTAGTCATTTCAAATGTGACCAAGGGAACGGCATTCTGATGGACAGAATTCAGCCACCTGTATTTCCTAGGAACAATTTAAGCCCACTTTCCACAGCTAGAGGGAGCGGTGAGAATGAGATGGTTGTGGCTACATGGTTGAAAAGGTAGCCAAGAATTTACAATCCATTCTGGGGCTTATAATGGCTTATAAAGGTGATAAGAATCCAGTGCAGGAAACAGGCAAATCAGTATATGAAGGGTTATGTGAGACAGAAATCAGTCTTTCAGCTCTTAGCCTTCTTAAGGGGAGCAGTTTTTTCTTTGTTTCCCCTAGCAACTATCCCAAAGTGTGGCACCTGGTAAGCTATCCATATTTTAATATGTAATGAACAGCATGGGTTCTAGGTTAAACTAAACATCTCCATATCAAAACCACAATTATGATGCTTCTCATTCTGTATTCATCTCAGTAGAGGTCCAGTAGTCTATACCCGTAGATTTAGAATATTTTCATAAGTCATCTTCAGTGAAAAATGTGTATAGAGGTCACACTTCAATTCATTTGGTGCTGTTCTGAGTGATCCTTAATTAAAAAGAAAACTTAAGTCCCAGTTATGTGAGTTAATCATTAACAGCATCACCTTGAAAATTTATTCAGTTTCTTATACATCAGCAAGTTATATGTATAAGTTGCCCTTGTATTCATTTTTGTAAGGCTAGCACCAGATGTTTTCACTGGTCTAGAAAGCAAACCCACAGCATCTGCTAAAAAGTGAGCAGTTTATACTTGGACTCAAGTAACTGACAATCCTTCCTGGGGGCAATTTCATCCTGAGCGGAAGACCTCTCTAGATTCAAGAGGTTTAAATGAATTTAGACCTTGGAAAGGTCTGGTAGTCCACAATATATAAAATATTTAAAACTTTTGGACTTTATATCTTACGGCAATGCAGGAAAGAGATGCATTTGACCTTAAATCCCTGTATATGGCAATGAGGCAGCAAACAGACAATTAAGCAGAAACATCTGAAGGCCAAATGTCAAAAATCAGAGCATTAACCCTGAGTTGTGACATTTTAAAAATGTCCTTGGCTCACAATGAAGTGTAAGTGCTAATGTGACCATTTATTTGTCTATTTATAAGGGAGAAAAAAGCCCTGAGTTTCTAAAGTGTTTGGAAATGGATCTTATTATTCCTGAAAAATAACAAGGAGCTGTTATTTGGAAACTAAGTGTCAAAAATAAGAAATGTCCATTAGTACCCATCAAAGCTTACATATGCACTATTCATGTCTTGAAGTAAGAATTTGCATGCTGTATTTTTTCCTTGGCAAAAACTAACATTTTCTCTGATAGAGAAGTAAATAATTATTACAGAATGTTCACACTTCATGGTATAAGTAGAATATTTATTAAAGGAATCCTAAATATGTAGTTATAAAATAATTTAAAAGGTGATGTGTACTTGTGTCCATCTTTCTTCTCAGCCTTGATCTTTTTATTACGATGCCATTAAAAAGAGATAAAGTGAAGTTGCGTTCAGTATTGACCCCCAAAATCACTAAATATATTTTTATCAGGCTTGTAAGCAGTCACAAAAGACATCTTCTAATGAAATAACTGTAAAATTACAGAATTATACATTTTAATCAATATCTCCTTTTGTGCTTGACTATAGAGTAGCAAAGAAAACCATTTTAAAGGAATCTTTTCAGGGAAAAATAATCATTCCCACTCTGTGCAAAAAATGGTTGATTAACAGTGTCCTTCATTTTATAGCCTTAAAAATACATATAAGATAGTGGCTAAGAAATACTTAAGCGTTAGAGAAAGTACAATGTTGATATTTTGATAACTGTAGAGATCTGTTTGGATGGCTCTTTTGATGAGAGATCAAAACAACAGTCCTTGAGCTATGAAGCTATCAACTCCTGCTCTTACATCAAGTGCACTTCTCCAAGCACATTGCCCACATTTTGCTCTAGTGTGTGTCATTTGAAGTACACTTTGACTACCATTGTTACTGACAAAGGCCAGGATATTACCTCTGCTTAAAAATAACACTCAGATCCTGTTCATTTACAGTACTTGAAATTTTCTAGATGCTGTATATATTAACTTTGGCTCCCAGACGTGTGTCAATGGGAACTTTTTTTTGTTATTATACTTTAAGTTCTGGGGTACAAGTGCAGAAAACAGGTTTGTTAAATAAATGTACACATGCCATGGTGGTTTGCTGCACCCATCACCCCATCAGCTACGTTAGGTATTTCTCCTAATGCTATCCCTCCCCTATCCATTGACTCCCTGACAGGCCCCAGCGTGTGATGTTTCTTCTCTGTGCCCATGTGTCCTCATTGTTCAGCTCCCACTTATGAGTGAGAACATGGGGTGTTTGGTTTTCTGTTCCTGCATTAGTTTGCTGAGAATGATTGTTTCCAGCTTCATCCATGTCCCCACAGAGGACATGACCTTATCCTTTTTTGTGGGTGCATATTATTCCATGGTGTATATGTGCCAAATTTTCTTGATCCAGTCTATCATTGATGGGCATTTGGGTTGGTTCCAAGTCTTTACTTTTGTAAATAGCAGTGCAATAAGCATATGTGTGCCCTTATAATAGAATGATTTCTAGTCCTTTGGGTATGTACCCAGTAATGGGATTGCTGGGTCAAATGGTATTTCTGGTTCTAGATCCTTGATGAATTGCCACATTGTCTTCCACAATTGTTTTTACTAATTTACACTCCCACCAACAGTGTAAAAGCATTCCTATTTCTCCACATCCTCTCCAGCATGTGTTGTTTCCTGACCTTTTAATGATCACCGTTGTAACTGACATGAGATGGTATCTCATGGTGATTTTGATTTGGAGTTCTCAGATCATCAGTGAGGATGAGCTTTTTTTCATATGTTTTGTGGCCACTTAATTGTCTTCTTTTGAGAAGTATCTGTTCATATGCTTTGACCACTATTTTACATTTTTTTTCCTGTAAATTTGACTAAGTTCCTTGTAGATTCTGGATATTAGCCCTTTGTTAGATAGATAGATTTCAAACATTTTCTCCCATTCTACAGGCTGTTTGTTCACTCTCATGAGAGTTTCTCTTGCTGTGCAGAAGCTCTTTAGTTTAATTAGATCCCATTTATCAATTTTGGCTTTTGTTGCCATTGCTTTTGGTGTTTTAGTCATGAAGTATTTGCCCCATGCCTATGTCCTGAATGGTATTGCCTAGGTTTTCTCCTAGGGTTTTTATGATTTTAAGTCTTACATTTAAGTCTTTAATCCATCTTGAGTCAATTTTTGTATAAGGTGTAAGGAAGGGGTTCAGTTTCAGTTTTCTGTATATGGCTAGCCAGTTTTCCCAGCACCATTTGTTAAATAGGGAATCATTTCCCCATTGCTTGTTTTTGTCAGGGTTGCCAAAGATCAGGTGGTTGTAGATGTATGGCATTATTTCTGAGGCCTCTGTACTGTTCCATTGGTCCATATATCTGGTTTTTTTACAATTTTAATATTATTTAATTCTATGGAAAAAACAAATTTTATTACATTCCTTTTTAAAACAGGGGAAAAACTGTACAGTAAGCATGATCAAACCTCTGTTGTAGGTGGTTAATACTGATGTTTTATTATTGCCTCAAAGTCTCTCTAGTAGTGTCCAAGAAATTATGCTTAAGGTCCATCTGATGGAAAATAGCACTGGAGAGGCAAGAAAGGGCTTGGGTAAAAGCTTCAGAGGATTTGTAGGGAGATGGAACTTTTTTGGTACCAGTACCATGCTGTTTTGGTTACTGGAGCCTTGTGGTATAGTACTATAGTTTGAAGTCAGGTAGCATGATGCCTACAGCTTTTATTTTTTTTTATTTTTTTATTTTTTTTCCTTAGGATTGTCTTGGCTCTATGGGCTCTTTTTGTTCCATATGAAATTTAAAGTTGTTTTTACTTATTCTGTGAAGAAAGTCAATGGTAGCTTAACGGGGATAGCATTGAATCTATAATTTACTTTGGGCAGTATGGCCATTTTCATGATATTGACTCTGCCTATCCACGAGCATGGAATGATTTTCCATTTTTTTGTGTCCTCTCTTGTTTTCTTGAGTAGTGGTTTGTAGTTCTCCTTGAAGAAGTCCTTCACATCCCTTGTAAGATGTATTCCTAGGTATTTTATTCTCTTTGTAGTGGTTGTGAACAGGAGTTCACTCATGATTTGGCTCTGTGTCTATTGTTGGTGTATAGTAATGCTTGTGATTTTTGCACATTGTATTTGTATCCTGAGACTTTGCTGAAGTTGTTTATCAGCTTAAGGAGATTTTGGGCTGAGACGATGGGGTTTTCTAAATATACAATCATGTCATCTGCAAACAGCGACAATTTGACTTCCTCTTTTTCTATTTGAATACAATTTATTTCTTTTTCTTACCTGATTGCCCTGGTCAGAAATTCCAATAGTATGTTGAATAGGAGTGGTCAGAGAGGCATCCTTGTCTTGTGCTGTTTTTCAAAGGGAATGCTTCCAGTTTTTGCCCATTCAGTATGATATTGGCTGTGGGTTTGTCATAAATAGCTGTTAAGATTTTGAGATACGTTCCATCAACACCTAGTTTATTGAGAATTTTTAGCATGAAGTGATGTTGAATTTTATCAAAGGCCTTTTCTGCATCTATTGAGATAATCATGTGGTTTTTGTCATTGGTTCTGTTTATGTGATGGATTGTGTTTATTGATTTGGATATGTTGAACCAGCTTTGCATCCCAGAGATGAAGCTGACTTGATCATGGTGGATAAGCTTTGTGATGTGCTGCTGGATTTGGTTTGCCGGTATTTTATTGAGAATTTTGGCATTGATGTTCATCGGGAATATTGACCTGAAATTTTCTCTATTTGTTGTGTCCCTGCCAGGCTTTGGTATCAAGATGCTGCTGGTCTGATAAAACGAGTTAATGAGGAGTCCCTCTTTTTCTATTGTTTGGAATAGTTTCAGTAGGAATGGCACCAGCTCCTTTTGGTACCTCTGATAGAATTCAGCTGTGAATCTGTCTGGTCCTGGCTTTTTTTTTTTTCCTTTGGTTCATAGGATATTAATTACTGCCTCAATTTCAGAACTTGTTGGCCTATTCAGGTATTCAACTAAGACCCATCTCACATGCAAAGACATTCATAGGCTCAAAATAAAGGAATGGAGGAATATTTATCAAGTAAATGGAAAGCAAAAACAAACGAAAAGAAAAAAGCAGGAGTTGCAATCCTAGTCTCTGATAAAACAGACTTTAAACCAACAAAGATCAAAAAAGACAAAGAAGGGCATTACTTAATGATAAAGGGATCAATGTAACAAGAAGAGCTTACTATCCTAAATATAAATACATATGCACCCAATGCAGGAGCACCCAGATTCCTAAAGCAAGTTCTTAGATATCTACAAAGAGACTTAGACTCCCACACAATCATAGTGGTAGACTTTGGCACTCCACTGTCAGTATTAGACAGATCAACGAGACAGAAAATTAACAAGGATATTCAGGACTTCAACTCAGCTCTAGACCAAGCAGACCTAATAGACATTTACAGAACTATCCACCCCAAATCAACAGACTATACATTCTTCCCAGCACCACATCACACTTATTCTAAAATTGACCACACAGTTGGAAGTAAAATAGTCTTCAGCAAATACCAAAGAACAGAAATCATAACAAACAGTCTCTCAGACCACAGTGCAATCAAATTAGAACTCAGGATTAAGAAACTCACTCAGAAGTGCACAACTGCATGGAAACTGAACAACCTGCTCCTGACTGACTACTGGGTAAATATTGAAATTAAGGTAGAAATAAATAAGTTATTTGAAACCAATGAGAGCAAAGATACAACGTACCAGAATCTCTGAAATACAACTAAAGCAATGTTTAGAGGGAGATTTATAGCACCAGACTCCCACAGTAGAAAGCAGGAAACATCTAAAATCGACATACTAGCATCACAATTAAAAGAACTAGAGAAGCAAGATCCAACAAATTCAAAAGCTAGCAGAGGACAAGAAATAACTAAGATCAGAGCAGAAGTGAAGAGACAGAGACACAAAAAACCCTTCAAAAAATCAATCAATCCAGGAGCTGGTTTTTTTTTTTGGTTTTTTTTGTTTGTTTGTTTGTTTGTTTGTTTTCAAGATGAAAGAAATAGATAGGCTGCTTGCCAGACTAATAAAGAATAAAAGAGAGGAGAATCAAACAGACACAATAAAAAAATGACAAAGGAGATATCACCACTGATTCCACAGAAATACCAACTACCATCAGAGAATACTATAAATACCTCTATGTAAACAAACTAGAAAATCTAGAAGAAATGGATAAATCCCTGGACACATACACCCTCCCAAGAGAATACTTTCTTTTTAAAATGATGTAGTACACAGCGTAGAATCTCACTTCTGGTTGAGTGAGAAAGAACCAGAAAAGGGATAGAGCTTTGTGATTAAGTGGGATGCTCTGGAGTCAGATTGCAGGAGTTGCATGCTATCCCTACTGCCTATCTCTATGTCATCTTGGGAATTACCTAACCCTATTTGTATATTATTTTACCAGTCTCTAAAAAGAGGATAATAAGATGATAGGATAGCCTTTCTAAAGTTGTGAAGAGAGGGTCTATTCAAGTAAAGTACTTCAAACAATATGTGGCATGTGTATAGCAAGCTTCTTTTATAATAAATCATTATTCACATACAGCTTTTCATCACCTTGTTAAGCATAACAATTTTAAATTACTTTTGCATGTATTTTGAAAGATTTAAAATCTCATTCTAGACTAGACTGGCAATATGGTAAATTGGGAAAGAAAAAGTCTGTGGAGTCAAATATATTTGGTCATCTCTTACACCATGTGTGAACTATGACAAGTTGTATAAACTCTCTAGGCGTCAGTTTCTATTATTTAAAGTTGGAGACATAAATTGAGAAGCAAGTAATATAATGCATTCAGGGATCTAGTAGTCATAGATGCTCTATAAATAATAACTGTGGATTATGATTTAACTAAATCATATTAAATCCAGAATTCTACATGATAAAATACCAAGAACTGAATATAGAATGTTCCGGAAGTCATTGAATATTTAATATTGCATTGGTAGTTTCATCAAGCATACTGTGTACACTTAAATATTAAACATCAGTATAAACTAAGGGCACTCTTATTCCAGCAACACATCATTACCAATGTATTAATCTGGTAAACTCATGAACTGGATTAAATTCTAGCTCTCTTTAATCTACCTTTGTCAGGAGAACAGCATATGGGCTGAATTTTGATGTGAGAAATCTGATACTCCCTAAAGTACATAGGGCATTCATCTTGTGATCCTCTGTATCCTGATCCCCTCCCCAAAGTGTTTCCCTCAGCTGTCAAGAGCTGCCAGCCAAAGGTTATGTCACCCCCCAGGGGAGATCTGTGACAGATAACTAGCTAATTCAGGGACTCAGAGGCCCCACTCCAATTGTAAACTATACAGTCCCTACGGGGAACAGTAAGAAGGTTCCTCAAACTACTACAAATACAACTACATATTGTCCAGCAATTCCACTACTGGAAATCTATCCAAAGCAAAGGAAATCATTATATCCATGAGATATCTGCATCTTGGATCTACTGTAGCACTATTCACAATAGCCAAGATATGAAGTCAACCTAGGTGTTTAACAATAGATAAATAGATAAAGAAAATGTGAGACATATACCCAATGGAATATTATTCAGCCATAAAAATGAATAAAATCATGTCATTTACGGCAACATAGATGGAACTGAAGGATATTAAGTGAAATACACCAGGAACAAAAAGGTAAACGTGCATGTTCTCACCCATATGTGGAAGCCGAAAGAAGTTGAACTAATAGAAGTAAACAGTAGAACAGAGGATGTCAGAGACTGGGAAGAGTAGGGGAAAAGGAGGAATAATGAGAGATTTATTAAAGGGTACAAAATTACATCTAGATAGGAGGAATAAGTTCCAGTGTTCTAGGATGACCGTAGTTAACAGTAGTAAATAGTCTCAAATAACTCGAAGGATAATATTGAACATTACCAACACAAAGAAATGATTAATATTTGAGATGATGGATACACTAATTATCCTGATCTCATCCCTATACATTATGAGTATTGAAATATGCTAATTACTCTGATCTCATCAGTATATATTGAGTATTGAAACTATTGTACTCTATAAATATGTACAATTATTATTTTTCAGATACAAATAAATAAATAAAGGCCCATCCAACTGCCCAATTTTTTGCACAATTCTGAAGGGCCATTCCAGCTCCCGAGCTCACTGTAAAATCCACTGGGTGCTCTGTTGTTAACTATATTACTTCTTCCTTTGCCATCCATACTTTCCTGCAGGTGTATCTCCTGAGAACACTCCCAAATAAATAAACCTAAACACAACTGCTTTCCTAGAGACTACTTCTGGATAACACAATCTCAGTCTTCCCCTAGTTTGAAAGGTTTTATAATAAAAAAGTGGAACATGAGCCAAATATTTCTTTCTTATCTATCATGGCACAGCAAGCAATGGATGAATTCAAAGTGGAGCTGTTTTAAGAACTTGGTCAGCCCTTTGGAAGCCACATTATGCCTTATAACAGACATATGAAAGCACACCCACATTCAACATTAATTATTTACTGCAAACTTCTGGAAGGCAATGTTATAGTTTTGCTTTTGAAATTATTTAACTATGATATAATTAATGATGGGCTATGATTTTTCAGCATTCTGAAAACTCACTGAAATTCTTGCAAAGTGGGAAAATGTATCCACCAAACTGTTTTCAAATTTAATAAAATTTTTATGAATAAATTTGATAATTAATGAAGTTGACATAATGTTATGTCTTGCAGACATTTAATTAAACATTTATTCATTTTGATTTTGTGGGTTCTTTTTTGTATTCCAAAGCCAATAAATTTAATTTCAAGGACTCAAATGTTATATGAAGGTCTTAGAGTATCTCACAAGCCATTGAAAATGTCAAATCCCTTGAAAATATCTGTATGGAAATCTGGCACACATTTACAAAATACAAAGCATGAACTTTCCCTTTTTCTTATTAACTCTTATTTCTAGGCTATGGTCAGGTAGATAAACCCTCAATGTATTCAATGTAAATAGATGTTTATTCAGAGCTCACCCAAGTTTGAGAGACAGGAGAAAATGTACACAGAGGGACTATTTGAATACAAAACTAACTCAGGTTAAGCTGGGATCATTCCCTTTCACATTTCCAAGGAAATGTTCCATGTCCTTCATCTTTATCTTGTCAGTAGACATAGCTGCGTTTTTAACTGTGGCCCATCATATGTGGCTAGTCCTCTCTCACTCAGTAAAGTGATATTTCACATGGCTCTCCCAACCAGGGTACATTAAACTGTAATATACATATTTAGTCACAAATCTTTGCATGATACTATCCATTGTTAGTTATAGAAAACTTACTCTTTACATCAATTTTTCTGGATCTGTATAAACATAAAAAAGGAATCTATTATAGATAGATTCTGGTATAGATTCTGGTATAGATATGTATTTTAGTCAAGATGAACCAACCATATCTTATGTTGTTTATTTAATCATAAAAATCACCAAAGTTAGCAATGGAAAAGACTTACTACACTAGGAAATAGTTCCATTAAGTTTATTCAAGATAATAACATTTTCAGTCATCTGGATTCATCCCCACTGTTTCTTTTAACTATGTAGAAATACACACCCATGGTATTTTTTTATTAATAAGACCATCTTTGAAACATTCAACAGAGTGAAGAGACAACCCACAGAATGGGGGAAAATATTTGCAAACTGTATATCTCATGAAAGATTAATAACCAGAATATATAAGGAGCTCAAACAACTGTACAGAAAAAAAAAACTAATAATATGATTTTACAATGGGCAAAAAGATGTGAATAGACATTTCTCAAAAGAAGACATACAAATGGCAAACAGGCATATTAAAAGTGCTCAACATCATTGATCATCAGAAAAATGCAAATCAAAACTACAATGAAATCATCTTAACCCAGTTAAAATGGCTTTTATTCAAAAGACAGGCAACAGCAAATGCTGCCAAGGATGTACAGAAAAGGGAACCCTTGTACACTGTTGGTGGGAATGCAAATTAGTACAACCACTATCGAGAACAGTTTGGAGGTTCCTCAAAAAATTAAAAATAGAGCTACCATATGTTCCAGCAATCCCACTACTAGGTATATAACCAAATGAAAGGAAATTATCATATTGAAGAGATATTTGCATTTCCATGTTTATTGCAGCACTATTCACAATAGCCAAGATTTTGAGGCAACCTAAGTGTCCATCCGCAGTTGAATGAATAAAGAAATTATAATATATTCACATAGTGAAGTAATATTCAGCTATGAAAAAGAATGAGATCCTGTCATTTGCAACAACAAAGATGGCAGTGAAGGATCCTGCATTATGTGAAATAAGCCAGCCACAGAAAGACAAACATTGTAGGTTCTCACTTACTTGTGGAAGCTAAAAATGAAAACAATTGAACTCATGGAGATAGAGAGTAGAATGATAGTTACCAGAGGCTGGGAAGGGTAATGGACAGGGAAGAAGAGGGGATGGTAAATGGGGACAAAAATAGTAGTTATATAAAATGGATAATATCTAGTACTTGAAAGCACAACAAGATGACCACAGTCAACAAAAATTTATTATACATTTAAAAATAACTGAGTATAATGGTATTGTTTGTAACAAAAAGAAAGGATAAATGTTTGAGGTGACAGATACCTACTTACCCTGATATAATTATTATAAATCATATGCCTGTATCAAAATATCTCATGTGCCCTATAAATATATATACCTATATATGCACAAAAATTAAAAATAAACAATTTTAAAACACAGATTACCAAAAGCAAAATAATATAATTTAAGAGGAATGTACAATAAGCATTTGACCATTTCCTTTTGTAGGGAATTTTTATTTTTTCCTCTTTTTGTACAATTATATTGAAAGTTGCAAAAAACATTAAACAAATAAAAAACAAGACCATCTTTGTTCTATATGATCAATGATCTGTGAAAAGGTATGGGATAGGATAAGATAGGACTTTGGTATTTTTGTCCAAAATTCCTCCCAAACTAAATTGCAATTTCTTTTCTTCAAAATGAAACCTAAATTTGTTCTAAAAATGATTATTATAGAGATTGTATTTTGCATATACATATGTATGGAAGAAAATATTTGCAAACCGTACATTTCATGAGGATTAATAACCAAAATATATAAGAAGCTAAAAGAACTCTACAGAAAACAACTAATCATCTGATTTTAAAACAGGCAAAATATATGAATAGACATTTCTCAAAAGCAGACGTAGAGATGGCAAACAGGCCTGTGAAAGGTGCTCAACATCACTGAACATCATTTATATACACGAGACAATTTATATAATAAAATATGAGTCAGATTAAAAATATTTACATAGTCTTGGTCTATGTTTCACTCACAAATTCTATTAAATATATAAAACATATGGTGAAAAGAAGTTACAAATATCAATTTATGATCACTTCTCAGAATTCTACAATAATCCCAATGTCAGCCCTAACTGATAAATGTTAAAAGTCTGTTTTACCGTTGGTGGGAGTGTAAATTAGTTCAACCATTGTGGAAGACGGTGTGGCAATTCCTCAAGGATCTAGAAATAGAAATACCATTTGGCACAGCAATCCCATTACTGGGTATATACCCAAGGATTATAAAACATTCAGTCATAAAGACACGTGCACACGTATGTTTATTACGGCAGTGTTTACAATAGCAAAGACTTGGAACCAACCCACATGCCCACCAATGATAGACTGGATAAAGAAAATATGGCACATACACACCATGGAATACTATGCAGCCATAAAAAAGGATGAGTTTATGTCGTTGCAGGGACATGGATGAAGCTGGAAGCTATCATTCTCAGCAAACTGTCACAAGAACAGAAAACCAAACACCGTGTGTTCTCACTCCTAAGTGGGTGTTGAACAATGAGAACACATGGACACAGGGAGGGAAGCATCACACACCAGAGCCTGTTGGGAGGTGGGGGTGTTAGAGGAGGGATATCAGGGGTTGGAGGGATTGGGAAGGGCTAACATTAGGGGAAATACCTAACGTAGATGACAGGGGGATAGATGCGGCAAACCACCATGGCACATGTATACCTATGTAACAAACCTGCACATTCTGCACAGATACCCCAAAACTTAAAGGATAATTTTAAAAAAAAAAAATCTCTATTAGTATTAGTGAGTGTTCCACCAAAATTTGCTTCAGTGTGAACCAATCCTAAGCCATTTTCATTATCAATGATCATTTTTACAAATTGTTTTTTACTTTTATATCCTGTGCTACTCCTTATCTCTTTTCAATTATTCTTCATGTAAACTTTCGTATTTCAGCCATCAGTACATTTATCCCATTGAAAGATCAGTAAAACTCAGGAAAAAGGAAGCTATATTCGGAAATGTAACCATCATTTCACTGTCCAAATAAGTGGCTTCATATCTTAAGAGCTATTGAAGCCTCTCTCAGCTTCAGTCTTTTCATCTCTAAATAGTATTTATTTGCGGGATTATTTTAAGGATAACAAAACAGCTTCAATTTAATGAAGTCTTAGGTGTGTCAGGCACTATGCTACCCACTTGATTTCTCACGTAATTCCCACTTTTCTGGAAGGTTATACTATAATTAGTCCTTATTTTACAGGTGAGGAAACTGTTGAGACTAAGATTACACAGATCAGATGCTTAATTATATTTAGTATATTGTATATGGATTATCACATATAAAATAAAAATGAGGATTTTTAATGGATTTTGGAGAAATAGAATTGGCATGTAGTTCAACTTCCATATGTATTAGTCAGGGTTTTCCAGAGAGACGGACACAATAGGATATACATATAGAGAGATTTATTTTGAAACTGATTTACATAATTGTGGGGGCTGACAAGTCCAAAATTATTAGGGCAAGTCAACAGGCTGGAGATGCAGCTAAGATCCTTGCATCTGAAGGCTAGAAACTAAGGCAGAATTTCTATGTTGCAGTCTGCAGCTAAAATTTCTTCTTTTCTGGGAAACCTCAGTCTTGGCCTTCAGCAAACTCAATGAGACCCATTCACATTACGGAGGATTATCTTTACTTAACTGGTGGTAAATGTTAGTTGTAACTAAAAAATAGCCTTAGAGTAGTATCTACACAAGTGTTTGACCAAACAACTGAGTACCATGATCTAGCCATGTTGACACATATAAGTATTCATAACCAAATATTTGATTTTTTAAAAAAAGAAGTCTCGTACTGTGCTATTTACATGCAGCCTCGGATATATTATTCAAAGCCAGGTCATCTGATTTGAAAGTCCACAAGCTTATAACTCTGATACATAACTAGAAAACATGTAAAAATGCCTCACACAGTGCTTGTACAAAATGAACAGTAAATAAATCTTGGTTGAATCTGAGTTCAAGTTAGATTCTGGGTAGTTTCCAAGAGCAATCTCAACCATGCTATTGCTAATTAATGTTTCCCTCAACATTCTCTCATCCTTTTTTGCCCCTTTTAATTTTTCTGTGTAATTTTTTCCACTGGTTTCTCCCTTATGTTATTGAAAAGCTGCCCTTTAAATTTTATTCTGAGCTTCCACATTTGAGATCCTCAAATCAAAAATGTCTCAAATATCCTACCAGTAGAAACCTGTTCAAGATGGCAGGTAATTTTTTATATGCCTTTATAGTTGTCTTATATTCTCTTTTCCATGAAATGCTCATTTCATTTTCTAGATCAATCTGTGTGTGAAATCAGTATGTAGAAAAAGGAATATACAGAAAGCAAAACGTGACTTCATGTAACGTTCTAACACATGTTTAAGAGTGTGCACTTAATAACCGAGCATCACTTCAGGAAAGTTAGGTCTCTGCTACCTAAGATTTCCAATCTATAAAATGACAATTATCATAGTAATACAAATCAAAGGACTATAATGAAGACTCAGTGATATGATAGCTACTGAATGTATAGAACAGCACATGGCAAATAGCAGGTGCTCTGTAGATGAAGAAATATTTTTATAAAAGTATAATTAATGGGGTACAAAAAGACAGCTTATACAATTCTAGTTCACTCTTTCAGAAAAGCATCTTAATCTGGAACAATAGTAAGCAGCCTGAAAGAAGTAGCTGAGGATACCATCTGCTGTGCCCAGTGGTTTTTAAAACAACTTCTTATGACAGTGGCTTCCAAACGGCATGCTATAGTCTAATAGCAATCTGGGACAATACTCTGTTTATTCTGGTCAGAGGCAAATGGGAAAATTAAGGGGGAGGGGTGTGTGTGTAAGTGTGTGTGTAAATTGCCAACTCTTCGTTCTTGAGAAAGACTCTTCATTCTGAGATGATAACCCCACTAAGCTTTTTGGTATTATATTTTGGTTTTTGATGATAAAATAATTAGATACTAGCTGATGTTTTTTAAATGTTGTTATGCAGTTAATTTAAAGGTCGGCAACACTGTGTTTGTACCCATAACATTTCTTTTTAATTATCCAGCTTCACAAAATCTAATGTCTGCAAATCACTGCCTGAGGAAACAGCCACTTCTTTGGTCTGGCCAGGGCTCTGATATGACTGCGCAGTGATGGGAAGGGGTGTGATGTGTACAGCAGACCATTTCTATGTGTTATACACAAACAGGTTAAAAGCATATTTTACTCTCAAGTATGAAGGGGGAATACTTCACTTACAAAGCACTTTATGTTTCTGTATCAGAGTAACAAATAGCCACAAAATTAGCAGCTTAAAATAACACACACTTATTTCCTGCCAGTTTTTACAAATCAAGAGCCCAGGTATAGCTTAACTGGGCCCTCTCTTCAAGATCTGACATGGTCATGAATTATCGGCTGGGTTGCATTTTCATCTGTAGGTTTGATTGGGGAAAACTTTTATTCTGCTTTCATTCAAGTTGTTGTCAAAATTAATATTGTTTTGGTCTGTGTGGTTGAAAGCCTCCACCCTTTGCTGATTGGAGGCCAGAGGCTGACCTCGGGCACCAAAGACCAATCATAGTTCCCAGGGGTCACTCACAGTTCCCTGTAGCATAGCCTTCCTCAACATGACTGCTTGCATCATCAAGCCAGCAAGAAGACTCTCCCTGTGTAAAGTCTCTAACCTCAGTGAAGGCCTGGTCCTTTTTTAAGGGCTTTGACCTAATTCAGTCATACCCGCGCAGGATAATTTCCTTTTTGACTAACTCAAATCAAGCAATTTGACATCTAAATTGCATATCTGCAATATCCCTCACCTTGACCATATTTACTAATGAGAGGTTGTCCATACTCAAGGAGAGGGCATTGATTACATAGAGAATGAATATAAAAGATCAAGGTAGAGGAGAAAGGGGCATGCAGGCCACTCCAGGTTTGGCGTGCCACAGAAAGAATTAAATATATTTTACTGTGTATTTAAAGGTAGCACTGGCAACATAGGGAGACTCTGTCTGTACGAAAAATTAAAAAATTAGCTGGGCTTGGTGGCACATGCCTGTGGTCCCAGTTACTCAGGAGGTGGAGGTGGGAGGATCACTTGGGCCCAGGAATTCGAGGCTGCAGTGAGCTGTGGGAGGCACTGCCCTGCAGCCTGCACTCCAGCCTAGGAGGCAGAGTGAGACCTTGTCTCAATAATAATAATAATAAAGGTAGCACTAGTGGGGACACAAGCAGTAACACTAAGGTACTCTGGATTCTGGTCTTGATTGCCACTTACTAGTTGATTAGACAGACTGCTTAGCACATTGTGTTTTACTTACAAAATGTGATAAATTCAAATCCTGAACTAAAAAAAAATTAAGATTTCCATACAATGCCAAAGTGCGATGATTATAGGATCTTCATCTGAGGCTTCAATCCGTAAGAACAGATCACGTGTTTCTATGGCTGAATGCAAAGATTAAGTTAAAGGTGCTGCTTCTTTTATTTTAAAATAATCAAAAAGACTGTAACTAATCAAGATAAACTACAGAGAGCCTTACAGGTTTTGTCCTCTTTTTTTCAAATAGACAAAATGTAAAGGAATGTACCCTTGATTTTCAACTTCAGGTATATTATTTCCTTCAGAATTTGGATAAAGTTGAATGGGTCAATTTAAAATCTTTGAATCATTTGGATCGATGTTGCTACCTATACTCAGATAAAAATGAGAATGGGGACGTGTATTAATTTATTAGAACTGCTTTTCCATATTTCTATAATGGAATGAAAGGAAAATAGCATATTATTTCTTGTAGAATTACAAGACCCCTTATGTAAAACTGGTTTTATGAAAATCACATTGATTTACTCCTTGACAAGTTGGCATCTTGGAATTGCATAAATTGCTTCTCCAAATACTGTGTAAATCTAGAGAATCAAGTGACGCCAAGACAGAATCTAGCTAATTTAAGTCAATATTTCCTTGTGAATAAATAAAATGCTGAGAGTTATGAAGCTCAGCTGTTCTTCTAAGCTCTGCTGACACTTGAAATACATGACTGATTCCTCAAGGACTTTGTCCATAGAAGAAACAACTAGGGAAATATTTTATAGTGGTGTGTTGATTTACTTTAAACTCTATTTTCTCACAGACAACTAGTAGAAAGCCCTTTTTTCTTTTAATTTTACAGATTATTTTTCTCCACTGGTGAAATAATAAGCGATAGATGATCCTCAAGCTGACATTACACAATAGCTAGATGATTGAATCTGGCACTGCTGTAGTGAACTCACTTTTATACTGCCCCTCTTCCAGTGCTGCTAGGATTGGCTTTGTCTAATACCTGAGCTTTCTATATTAAATAAAGAGGTATAAACATTTCTTTCATTCTAACACAGCCTATGTAAACTCAATTCACAATGGTTGAGTTTAGAAGGTGCTGAGTCAGGCACTACACTGATCACTACAAGAAACTAAATAATTGGCATTTAATGAAAGAGTTCATAACTTTGCTGGCTTGAAGGCAGTACAAGGCTGGAGCCAGGAATCCAGGGTTGTTATAGAAGAGCTAAGGTAACCTCATAACTCTTCTTGCTTTGAATCTGTGTTCACCGCATTCTATCAGTAATGATTTGATAGTCCTTTCACTGTAATCTCATCTCTTAACATTCACCACTTGTTTCTTTTCACAGAACAGCTCATTCTAGTCACAAAGACCTTAAGTCATTAACGTATGAAAGACAGTTTCTTGAGTGTGAATACTACTGTGGCTAATTTATTTTCTGTATACTTTTTTTTTTGTATTTGCTGCTGTTTAAGTAAGCATTAACTTATACATAAAGATACTTTTCCATTTTGAAAAACTTAATTAATTTGAGGCCATTTTCATTTAGCAATGGTATTTAAAGGTCTTAATATCTCACTAAATTAGTTCTCGTCTTGGGAATTTAAAGTTCCACCTTGAGAAACCTTTACTCATTGCAATATTTTTAGACCCACCCTCAGGTTTTCTCATGCACTGTCATCTTATTGAATAAAAGCATGTTCTTAATTTGTTTTTTCTTAAGTGAGTGCTATTTTCCTTTGTGCATATGAAATCTTACTACAGAATTGGAGACAATGAAACTACCTGCCTGTCACCCTGACATTATTTTTTAAATGTCCAAATATTTTCCCATAAAGAAATTTTTGTAAAACATAAGTTGCAAGATAAAGATGAGAAAGACTTTAATGTGGTATCCTAGCAATGAAGTGTTAAAAGTGACACAAAAGCAGCTACTAAAATACTAGATGATTGTGAATGTCAGAAGCTTTAAAAGAAATCCAAGAATTGCATATCCATTGTTGGTGGAGCATAAAATGGCATAGCTTCTCAAAGAAACATCAATTTCTTATAAAACTAAACAAGCAATTACAATGCAACCAGTAATTGCACTCATGGGCATTTATCCCAGGGGAGGAAAAACCTATGTTTACACAGACCTGTACATGAGTGCTCAAAGAAGTCTTATTCCTAACAGCTAAACACTGTAAGTAGCCTAAATGTCCACTTCAGTGGGTAAATGGATAAACAAACTGTGATACTCCATCTCATAGGCTAGTACTCAGTAACAAAAAGGAGCAAAAAAAATCAATACATTCAACAACGAGGATGAATCTCAAGAAAATTATGCAAGTAAAAACTAAAAGAAAAAGAAAAATCTAAAAAAGGTTATATATTAAATTTATTCATTTATATAATTTTTAATGACAAAATTATAGAGATGGAGACCACAGCAGTGTTGCCAGAGGTTAGGAATGGGTAGCTGGGAGAGGTGGGGAAGAGAAAAGCCGACGTGATTGAAAAGGCAACGCAAGGAACCCTTGAGGCAATGGAACAGTTCTGTATCTTCCTTCTAGTCTTAAATACGCAAAGCTACATGTGATAAAATTGCATAGAACTAAATAAACTTACATGCAAACACATACACAAGTACACGTACAACCAAAAATATCTAGACAAGATCAGTAGATTATATTGATGTCAATATTCTGGGTCTGAGATTGTGTTACAGGTTTGCAAGATGTTACCACTGAGAGAAACTGCATAAAACCTGCTTGGTATCGCTCTGTGTTATTTCTTACAACCATAAGCAAATCTACATTATAACAAAATAAAAATGATAATTTTGAAAATTCAAGAGTTTTTACTAATTTAAAATGTCCTTACAAACCTTGAAGCATAAGAATACATAGAAGTTAAGTACCTGCCAAGAAAAGGAGGAGAAAACCTGGAGAGGAAGAGGTACATTTGGCTAGAGCTCACAATATACTCATCCCTCTGAAACATGGTGCACTATTGTGACACACACAACATGAAAAATAAGCAAACATTAACGAAAAAGGTCAATGACTCAGACGTAAACAGAAATACACAAAGAATTCAAACATAAGCCTTAATGTTTTAAAAACTTAATTATTAACTTCTATAAGACATACGAAAATATAGTTGAAATTTTTTGCAGTATCATGACCTTTTTGTTTTGTTTTGCTTTTGTTTTTGTTTTTTTGAGACAGAGTCTCACTCTTATTGCCCAGGCTGGAGTGCAATGGCACAATCTCAGCTCACTGCAACATCTGCCTCCAGGATTCAAACGATTCTCCTGCCTCAGCCTCCTGAGTAGCTAGGATTATAGGTGCATGCCATCACAAAGGGCAAATATTTTTTAATTTTTAGTAGAGAGAGGGTTTTGCCATGTTGGCCAGGGTGGCCTCGAACTTCTGGCTTTAGGTGATCCACCTACCTTGGGGGATTACAGGCATGAGCCACGGCGCCCAGCCAGGACAAGTTTTAATAGTGATTAGCACATAATCATTTACTTAAACCTGATAAATTAAAACAACAGAAATATATTTTCTCACGGTTCTTGAAGTTCTGGCCAACAGAACAAAATCAGAGACACTGGCTCAAAATTAAGGTGTCAGCCAGGTCACATTGCCTCCCAAAGCTCTGAGAGAAAACCCATTTCATTTTTCTTCCAGCTTTGGATAGCTACCTCATGCTCAAGCTTATGACTGCATCATTTCAATCTCTGCCTTTGTGGTCCTGTCTTGTCTTGTCTTTGTCTGAAATCTTCCTCCGCCTCTCTCTTACAAGTATACCTGAGATCACATTTAGAGTCCACTCAAGAACCCAGAATAATCTGCCTCCTCTCAAGTTCTTAATTTATTCACATCCGCAAGAATTTTTTTTCCCCTTTGGACATGTGACGTCACATTCATAATTCCCAGGATTAGGATATGAATATGTTTTGGGAGACCATTTTTTAGCCTAACAAATAGCTAAGCAATTTTATTCCAATTAATTTGAGAATTTAATTAAAAGATGGTCAAATTTTTAGAAAATCACAGTCTACCAAAATGAACACAAGAAAAAGATACAAAATATGACTTGTCTTAATTTTTTTCTAGAAATTAAATTTTTTAGAGATTAAATATGTTTTTTAATACCCGAGTCTCATGAAAAAAAATGCCTGACCATTATGGCTTTACCCCAGTGATTTCTTCCAAACATAAGAAGTAACACCAATCTTACACAATATCTTCCAGGGATTAAAAAAAAAGAAGGACACTTCCTAACTGATTTTATGAGAGTACGATAACATGAATACCAAAATCTTAGTAAAAATACAAAAAAAAAAATTAACTTTGATTATATTCATGAATGCAGTTGCAACAACCATAAATGGAATATGTACAAACTGAATCCCTTCGATGATATATATACGTGATTGGAGATAAACATACATATTCTTCCAATCTCATATATAACAATAACTAACATGTACTGAAAACTTACTTTAACTATATACCAATGTTGTTATGCTTTACATGCATATTCTTACATAATTTTTACCATTAACTTATGAATTAAGCACTATATTTAAACCCATTTAACAAATAAGACAACTGAGATATGGTGGGGTTAAATGAATTACGTTTATACATTACATTAATTAATGGCATAAATAGATTCCACTAATAAGAACTACTGGAAAAACTCTGGAAGCCTTCTGAGACATGAATGTATCATTTCAAGGAAGAGAATGTGACTTGAGAGGGAAAGCGTGTAGTCTAAAACTCTGGTCTGAGCCACCATCATCTCACTCCTGACTAAATGTCTTTCCTCCATCATAGCCTCTAATCCCATAATTTATTTTCACCCATGGTAAGAAGAGTAAGTCTGTACATTATAACCCAGGTATTGTCATTCTTTTGCTGAAAACCCCTGTCAGCTTCATGTTGCCCTTGAATGCCTTTATGATGGTTTACAAGGTCCTACACACTTGACTGTGTATCTTACTCCCACTTCCCTGTTTCATCACATGAAAGATACACTGACCTCCTTGGGGTTCCTCACACATGCTAGTACAGTCCAGCCTCCGTGACAATGCACTAGATATTCAATCAGCATAGAACATGCTTCCCACAGATATTGTAGATCTCCCTCCCAATGGAACCGTATCAACTTCTCTCATTGTCACTTTTCAGCAACATCTACATTGATCTGTTTAAAACATAATCCCCCAAACCCAAGACACCCCTTTTCACCCTATTTTTATTTGTTTCCATAGCACTATCACTTCCTAACACACTTTTTAATTAACCTGCTTAATATGTGTATTACCTATCTCTGCCCAGTAGAATAGGGAAAAGATTTTTGTTGAATTTATACACTGTTATATCCCCAGCTCCTATGGGAATGCCTATTCCATGTAAATACTCAGTGAATATTTGTGATGAATTCTTCAGCCAAAAGTTCAGGCATATGAAAAATGAATCTGTATTTGAGACTGATTGTTCAGAGAATAGGAAATTCAATTGCTCCTCCATAGTTCTGTGCATTTGTTTTAAAATTTGAAATTGGATAACGTTGTATTATATCTTCATGGTTGCTGTCTAGATCCATAATCTATTTGCTTATTTCAGTATTAATTTCTTCCAAATCCTATATTCAAGTGGCTTCTCTGAACACAAATCTCTAGTGTCTTAATGAAGCATTGTTACCATGATGATTTTAAGTCTGAATGAATGTCCATACTAACTGTGCAGCTTCACACCACAGATTGCAGTCAACGGAAATCATTGGCCTAACAGTATTGAGTTCAGAGTCTCAGTAATCTTTAAAAAAAAAGCAGTGGAAATGTATTTGGTGTGGGACATTTCTTGAATATAATAGACTTTTTTATCCCTTGATGTTGTGTGCCACGTCCATCAATGTCAGACAGAAATAGTCTGACCTTGAAATGTTTGGTCCAGGTGCCATGGATGAACTGAATCAGATCAATCAAATAGCTGATTGGATCATTGTGTGACAATCAGTTCTCAAGATGACCCAAGAAAAGACATCATGGAACAGTGAATTTTCTGACTACATAAAATATAACTATAGATTACCTTATAAAGAAATCCTGATGGCCTATATACAAATTACCCAACAGACTATTCTGTGATAGAGTGGTCTGAAGCAATGCAGCTGATACGCACCTTTTTAATTTTGCTATAGTCTCTTTAAACATAGATTAACACAATAAATAGCAATACAAACAGTATATATGTTGAAACTACAGATGCTGAGAAAACATATAAAATCCATTTCTTATGCCTTAAGGTTTTTAAAGCTCAGTTATACAAATTATTTTTTTAAAACACGATATATAACAATTTGTATATTATGGTATATTATTAGCACAATATGAAACTAAAGCCATCAGCTGATTTTTTTTGCTAAAATTTGCATCTAACTTGTGTGTATTTTAAAACCATTCAACAGTAAATAAAAGTATTTACTCAAGAATTCAGCAAAGCTTTCATTGAATTAACACCATGTCATATAAAATAGAAGACTACTGTCCTTGAATAATTGCAAAACCTCATCACACCTAAGCTATGTACTTCTCTGGTGACATGGCAAAAGTGATTTAGATGAGGAAAACGTCCACATACTTTTTATTGATCTGATTCCAGCACATCTTTTCTTTTAGAGTATCTGAGGAAAGCGAAGTCTTCTGGATACTAGTGTTTATTAAACTTCCTCTTAAACATATGTAGTCATATGATGGATACATTTAATATGCATTTGGTTTGTCACTCACTGTATGTTTTTGAGCCCTGCTCTATGCAAGGTGTTTGCTCTGGGTGCTAAGAATTCAGCAGTAAACCAGACAGCCTAAGCTATATTAGAGAAGAAAATGTTTTTTAAAATGAAAACAAAATTACAGATTATAGATGAGTTGAAATAAATGAATAAGATAACATGCTACAGTACTTGGAAACAAGCTTGGATAGGGTAGCGGAAGGCTTTTCTCTTATCCTGAGTCACCTGTGAGAGCTAAATCCTAATTAATTGAGGAGGGTCATTTCAGTGAAGATAGAACTTTAACTTCTAAGTCATCATTCGATATTTACTTTCAAAAGTAATTTTTACCCTCTTAGGCATGAAGGATTACACTGAATTATAGAATTACAGAATGCTAGTACTGGAAATCACCTTCAAGTTTATCTGCTGTTTAGTTCTATCTCATTTTAAAGATGAGATTCCTAATGCCTAGAAAGTAGAGTTTTATAAAAATTTGCCAATGCTAGTTTGAAGTAGA
The DNA here is from genome assembly GCF_001604975.1 of Cebus imitator. Lineage (NCBI taxonomy): Eukaryota > Metazoa > Chordata > Mammalia > Primates > Cebidae > Cebus > Cebus imitator. The sequence goes on along the minus strand of NW_016107479.1, from coordinate 1,032,624 downwards.
GCCATGAAAAATGTTGGGATCTCTTGGCTCCCAGTTGAATGTTCATCCCTCTTAAACAGAATCTAGGTATCCAGGCTAGCATTCCACTGATAGGAAAACCCGAGACATACTGCCCAGATAAAGTTAGGCTGAGGATGACCATGGGAAGCCCCTACCCACTGTAATATTACATTTCTCAAACATGGAATCTTTTCTCCAATGAATTCAAATACTTTCTGGCAAGTGATCACGTTTATATGACTACTTAAAACACCCCCGTGAGATAAGTGGTAGTTCTTTATTTCTGACGTTTACGAGCTGCCTCAGATGGCAAAATAGGCCATATGGTGCGTATTAAAATCAAGTCAGGAAATTCATTGTAGATAAAGGTAGAAACCAAATGATGGATATAAGCAGCCATACAATATTTACGTAGTAACATGACATTTTAAATTGCTCAGGCTGTTTTCACTATTGGCATAATTATTCATCCACTGAAACATACATTCAGTTCTTCCTGCTGAATCAGCTAAATTTTGGACCTTATCTTCTCAAGCATTATTAGATAGATGATAGATAGATAGATAATAGATAGACAGATGAAAGATAGGAAAGATAGATAGAAAACAGATAATGCCTGTTTTTCTGTGTGGGTGGGATCAATGGGGATACAAGGAAAGCTTGTGGTGCCTGAAAAGAAATTGAGAAAGATACAAATCTTGAAGAAATAATTAGTTTCTTCCATCAGTCACAAGGTATGTAAATGAATTATTAGTTGCACCAGTTACTTATGGCTAATCAGTTGTTTACTAGTTAGTCGTGTCCATGCAGTGTCCATGCAGTGTCTTATCAGCTGTTTAATATTTTTATATCTCCCCTGGTTATTAAAATGAGAATCAAACTGTGCTTTGAAACGTAATTCTACCTGCTTTGTCTTATGTTTTGGTGACACTATACTCGACCATTTATGGTATTGGAAAACAGTATAAGTAAAATGTTATGCTTGCTTACTAAACTTGAACTTCAACTACTGGAATATAAAATGAGGAGATGAGAGTACAAGAGACTGGGGTTAATTTCATGAGAAAAGGCATTGGATGAGGGAGAAATATTTGTAAAGATGCTTGGTTTATTAACGTTTCATGTTCAGAGGCATCTTTTAATTTCTACTCCTGCAGTCAATTCTTGGTATCCATTATCTCCCAGAGCAGTGGGGTTTGGCATGTTTTCTTTGAACTTGCCAGGGATTCTGTTTGAAGGGGATTATTTGAGTTTGACAACTGGGAGCAACCCTGCCTCTCTACAGGAGGATAGAAGAGCTGTTTATTTGACCAGCTGAGAGAAATGTACACAGAGGCAGACCTGCTAGTGCCACTGGGTCCCAAGGCCTTCACTAGGATACAGAATAACAGCTGTTTGCTACAGTGAACAGATCAGATGATTTTCATTTAATAAATTGGTGCTCTTCTTTTATTAATTTTTAAATGGAGTCTGGCTTCATGTCCTGCTGTGACCCTTTCCACTTACATTTTTAAGGGTAGTCAAACTGGCTAATAATTTAAGCCACAAGTGGACAACCTTGGGGTGTGTTAGAAATATTAGAAGGCTCAGGCTATCCCTGGGCAAAAAGAAAAGGAGGAAGGCAGCTACAGTAACTGCTCTGAAGCTGAAGAAGTATAATATACGTAATAGTGTGGTTCTTACAGAGTCTTCATTGTCTTGTTTGTTGTCATTATTTATAAACGAGATTCAAAAATCTAAGGCTACATGTCCAAAAAAGGTTATTCATTGAAACAGAAATGGGAAATTGCATTAGAAATGTATTGTATTATGAATGCCAGAAATACACTGCCAACAATTTCATTCACATGCTTTGTCTGTTTTCTTTTGTGTTGCAGTGTAACACATAGAAAAACACCCAAAACAAATTTACAATCAAAGGAATTTTTCTAAAATGAATAGCCCACATAACCATGATGAACATAACCGGTGCCCCGTCAGTCTCCCTTTTGTCCCCTTCCTGTCAGTAACCCTGTCCTTACTCCCAAGAAGTAGCCACTCTCTGAATGGCTAACATCAAACTTCAGTTGTGCTTGCTTTTGAAATGTATAGTAGTGAAGTAATTTCAGTATATATGCTTTTGTCTTTGGCTTTTTAAAGCATTCTGATTGTGAGATTCCACATTGTTGCATGTAGCTGTCATTTGCTTTTTAAAAAAAAAAATGTATTGCTGAATAGGATTCTATCGAAGGATTATTCTGAAAAAATTGTTTTGTCCATTGTAATATTGTTAGACATTTTAATTACTCCACATATTAACACATGTGACACATGGCACTGTTGATAATTTTGATTTTAGCCATTATAGTGAGTAGGTTACAGCACTTGATGAATGCCTTTTCTCATTAATAACCAGAGAAACAGTTTCTCTAATTAAAAGTCTAGTCAAATAGCTTGCCTTTTTTTTCTGTTGGATTGGCTTTTTTCTTAATTATTCCCAGGATATCACTATATACTGTCTGTTTATTATATTTGTGAAAAATATCTTCTCCTAGTCTGTATCTTGCCCCTTTATCTTTCTTAATTTCTTTCATTGAGCAGAAATTCATATTACTAAAACCTAATTAGCCTAATTTTAAATTAACCTATTTTTATGTTTAATGTATTTTGTGTCTATTGCAGAAATTTTTCTTCCGTCCTCAGATTCTGAAATTATTTTCATGTGTTATTTTCTAGATTTGTTTGACTATAACATTATGATGTAAAATTCTTCTAGAAGTGATTGTTTTATAATGTGAGATAAGAGTCAAATTTATTTATTAAGAGTTTTCATTTCCCACTGCTCTGCTGCACTCTCATCATAAATCAACTCTCTATGTATCTGTGGGTCTCCTACTGGCCTCTGCTGTGTTCCCTTGGTCAATTTTCCTATCCATAAACCAATGTCAGTTTTAGTTAATGTAGCTTTAAATTAATCCTTGAAATCTGATAGAGTCTTTTCCCCTGGCCCCCTATTCTACATCAAGAATAGTTTAGCTATTAATAGCATTTGCTTATAAATTTTAAAGTCAACTTATCAAGTTCCAAAAATATATACAAACAAACAAAAATTTAGATTTTATTGGGATTGCATTAAATTTAGAAAATAGCTTGCAGAGCATTTACATCTTTACAATATTGAATTTTTCCAATAATAAACATGGGGTAACCCTCCATTTATTTAAGTATTCAGTTCTCTTCAAAAGTTGAATACCTTATGGGTAGGGGTTCTATACATTTTTATTGCATTGATTTTGTGCATTTAAAAATGTTTGCTCTAAGTTATTTATTTCATTTTGGAATATTTGTGAAAAATACAATTTTTATATATTTACCTTGTATCTAAGAACCTTGCTAAATTCATTTATTGATATTTCATCTTTATATATACAACATGATATTTATTTAATAATATTTTTCTATCTTTTTGGCATCACTAATTTTTAACTTTTACTGTCACATGTGCTTAAGAACATACATGTTCTTCCAGTAATGGTCTCAGCAGCACTGGATAAGTTTTGATACATGCTATTTTTTAATTTACTTTCAGTTTCCAACTGTGTTCATTGACAGTCCTTTATGCCTGGGTTATTTTCTGTTTTGTTTTTTTTCTTTTTGTTATTGATTTCTATATATTTATTCTCTGTCTATATCCTTACCCTGAACTGACCTCTGCCTTGAGGGTTCCTATGTCTTGTAACACCTCTCCCTGGCTTCATAAGCCCTGAAACTTTTTCTGGAGTCATTTATTTCTTATCTGGTCTGAGCCATATTATGGGTCATTTCAGTGGTGTACACATTAGGTCCTTGTAGTTGGCTGCCTGCTGGCCCTGTGCTACCTGCAAAGCATGTTTTTCCTCATGAGTAGTCCTAATGGAAAATGTATTGACTCTACTATGTTTTCTAACTTACCTGGGTCCTCAGTGCTGCCCAGCATGCTTTCTCTTCTCTCCTTGTACTTTCTTCATGTTGGATGACTGACAGCCTCTGTTCTAAACTTTCAATTCTAGAGCCACCAAGTCTTCATCTGTCTCTTCTCCGGTTTAAATTCCTCCAAATCCCCTCTGCTCTGGCTGAGATGTTTTGGGTGCTTACCTGTATTTCCACTGTAAGTGTATTATAAGTCTTCCTCATTATTTCTTCCTTTGCTCTATCTTCAGAGGAAGCACATTGTCTTCTTTTCTCAAAGCTAACTTTGCAGTCATCCATTATTTTGTGACATATTTTTTCACAACCCCTCTAACTTTAAGATTTTTCGTTTGCTTAAAAATTCCTTATAATATTTCTCTTACCCATATTATTATTATACATAGAATTTATCTTCTAAGTCACCTCTTCAGGGAATTTTGCCAGTCCAATCCAAATTCACACAAATCAGAACCAACACAGATTATCACTGCTCCCTTTGTGCTTCATGGATCATAACACTGCATAAGACACCGCTGCGTTCCAACTTCTCTCTGTTAATGGGTGAAATTGTGACTCCATCATAGACCATGTTGCTGAAAACCTAGTCATAAGTTTGAGCCCAATTCCCTCTTTCTATTCTGTCTGCAATATTTAAATACTTATTTATTTGGAAAACTCTTTCCAAACATGGTAAAGTAAGTAATAAGTGTTTAAGGAGTCGTATGAATTTTTTTTCCTATAATCCAATTTTAGAATAGTCTTTGTAAACAATAGAGAATTGAAATCTTTGTAAATATCAGGAAATCCTACAATAAAAGAAGGTGTGAATAGTAAAAGCTGTTTATTTCTCCTTAAGGATTGTGGCCTATGATTATTTTTATATAATATTTATACTTCTAATTATGTCTTGAGCTAATATTATAATTATTTTCATTCTTTGCATACACCTTGAGTAATAACAGCTACTCAGAAGCATGTTGAGTGGCAGTAGGAAAATGTTGCGATTAAAGATCTAAATTATGCGCCAAAAGCTCATAGGTAACAAAGAATTGGGAATCTCAATGATGTTTTCCACATTCTCAGCAACTTTACTCACCCTCACACCTTTCTCATATTATTTGATAATGGCCATATATCCTATGTATGTGGACGTGCTTTACTAAACACTATTATGGTTACATGTCAGATATACCCAACCACTTTCTCTCTGAATCCTTTTTCATTCTTCACTTAACAAAATATCCTTAGGAAATTTGATTTTTAGTCTTAAATCTAAAATTTCAGGCTTCATTGTGTCCTAGTGGAATCTAAATCCATTTTAAACATATAGTTTTCAAAGTAAAATCCATTTAAACCATCCAGAAAGTTTTATTTTATGTTCATATTAAATTTTACATTATGATAAAATAGAGATGGGAGGGGCTTGACAGCATTGAATTGGATATTCTTCAAGCTCCCTTTCGGCTCAAATATATATACTTCGATTCTGAGAACAAAAAAGTACCATTGCCAACATGACAGTCCCTAGAAAGAATAGACTGCTTAGACTAGTCTTTTGAATGCATTTTAACTTCTTCATTGATTTACTGAGGGAAAGAGAATCTTTATATGTTAGAGAAGGTGATCTTCTGTTTCCTGCAATCAGATTATTATCTATATTGCCAACTCTTTAATGTTTATATAGCTATTTGAGGTTTATAAAGAGCTTTTCATGTATATTTAATTATCACAACCACCGTATAACAGATCCCCCTGAGAAAAAAGAAAAAAATTAAGATAAGACGATAAAAGCATAAATAATCTAGCAAGATCACCAATTTCCTAAATGGTGGACTTTGTGCCCAGAGAACTTTCTGAAAAGTGTTATTATTGCAGTCTCAATGTAAACATCATCCTGATAGATTCTTAATAAACATACCAGAAATGTATTCACTTTAAAATAATCTGATATAAATATGATTTAATAAATATATTTTCCTTGTCAAATAATAGTGAAGAAAGAAATTCAGCAAAGTGTACAGGCCTATACCAAACATGGAAGACTTTGAGGTAGAGAATATTGATGGCATTGAATGGCTTAAAACACAACCTTATTCAGCCAAAAAAAAAAAAAAAATTACTGCCCAGTAGGAAATTAAAATGGTCCTTGGAAGGTTTAAACCACTCTTTTCTTATGAGTTAAAAATGCTCATTGGCACAAATTTACCATCAAGGTCAATTTAATCCACATTAAGAAGAAACTAGGGAATAAACCTTGAGAATGACCATGCTAATCATTCCCCTGAGGAGATGAGGAATTCAAAACTGGGTGGTCAGCACTTACTTTGCACCGATAAGCTCTGTGCTATGTGGGTAACTGCAGGGCTGAGCTTCTAGGTCCAGCACAACTATCTCAAAATGATTTTTATGGCTCCTTTGCTTCATTTGAGGATACAGCTTAAGATGCTTTTTGTACTTGCCCTGATGAAGCACATGATGTTTCTACATAAATTTCTTAGTAGATGTTCATCTTTTCTCACATACATATTACTCCTTGTAGAGTTAGCTCTCCTATAGTCAGTGCAGTGGTAGACTCAACAAATGATTTTGTCTTCTTCATAGATTGTTCCAATTACTGAGGTCTAGAAGTAGTCTAGAAAATAGCTAGAAAACAAAAATAATGTTCATTTGATACTATCAAAATTAGTCTTTTTTCTGTGACATGTCCAGCACCACCCTAGTATATTCTGCCAGACATTATGAACCAGAAGCGTTGACTAGAACATAAAACAAATGACATAGAGAGAAGTCCAGCAAAATAAACCATGTGCAGAATATCTTTGGAACGAGCTGATGAGAACTCATTGATCAAGAATGCTCAGTTTGCCACACTAATATTCATAGCGCATACACAATATGTATATATAATGTATATAACATATTTTATAAAATATATAAATATATTAATTTAAACTAAATATAAAGTATTTTAATATAGTGTATAGTAATATGTTAAATATTTATAAAATATATAAAACATTTGTTTGAGCATATGCACAAATTTCTCACATTTTAAAATCACTGTTGAATCAACTCAAATTAACAAATAGATACTCAACTTTTGCTATGTGTTGAGGCCCAGAATTGGAGCCTGAATTAATTGCAACCATTTTTACTAACTAGTCTCCTGTGTCTACTCTTGTGATAGTTAATTTTATGTGTCAGATTGCCTGGGCCATAATGGTGAGATATTTTGTTCAAACATTATTCTGGGTATTTTCATGAGGGCATTTTTGGATGAAATTGGCATTGCATATATATTTTAAACTCACAAAGTTGTATGTATTGACTAGGTTCAACATAGTTTTTGAGGTATATGTGCATTGTGCAATGATAAATCTAACTAATTAAAATATTTATTACCTCACATGGTGATTTTGTGGTGAGAACACTTTATATACACTCTCAGCATTTTTCAAGAACACAAAATATTGTTAACTATAGTCACGTTTTTTCTAATGGTGGCTTTTATGAACAATGCTGCAGTGAATACCTTTGTATGTGTTTTCTTGAATATTCATGAGAGTCTGTCTAGATTTATGTCTAGAAAATATTGTCACTTATTTGTAATAGCAGTTTTACTGGATGTTGCCAAATTACTCTTCAATGTAAATACACCAATACCTACTATAACCAGCAATGTATGACAGCTCAATCCTTGCAAACTTTTAACTCCTTTATTTTTAAATTTTTGCGACTGGTAGATGAGGTTGAATATCATGTTGTTCAGACATCCTCCTGATCATATATCAAGACTCAGCTTGGGGATGAGCTTTCTCAGGACACTTTTGCCAGTCTTCTTCTTTGTGTTCCCTTGCACAACTCTAGCAGAGTATATAAAACAGTATCCTGAAGTCATTTGTTTTCTCTCCTAATTGACCTGCTGGTATTTATTCTTGTTTGCCTTCGAGTTGCCAGATCACACAACAATGGCAAACACATGAGTATATGATCAATAAATGTTTTTAAGTGAGAAAAAGTATAATACTGAGTAGTTCCAAGCTCAAAACAGGTTTGGGGAATATTTCATGGAGATTTCTGAGTAACCAGGCATAAGAAAAAGTCAGGATTGGCCATCACATCCTTGGCCTTGTGTAGTCCTGGCCATAGCACAGACTCTTTTTATGTATTTCCAAAGAGGCTTGACCTTAGCAAGTCATGAAGGTCTAGATGTAGGAAGCATCATAAATATTACTGGTAAAAGTCATGATAATTTTATACCTACTAGTTCAGTGTTTCATTTATTCAGGAAGAAGCATTCACTGAATATTATAAAAGAATTCTAAGATTCCCAGAGAAGCCTCAGATATTTTGAAACAAATTTTGGCTAAACTCAAAAAATGAACAAGATGCGATTGTCGCAATATATTGCAATTCTCATTTATTCCTGACAATGAGAGCTTTGTGATGATGAGAATGTGATTTCACTGCTCTGAGTCTCAGTTTTGCATTGCTTTGTAGGATTGTTGTAAAGATTACCTGCAATAATGCATGCAAATGTTGTACACAATGTCTGAGACATTTCATGCATGGACCAGGTGCTCAATACAGGATATGGTGGCTTTTACTATTATCGTTATTATCATTGTTACTGTTGTTTGACTTTAATCTTAAAGGAAAAAAATTGTCTCCTTTCTCACTCATATTACCAAATTGATTTTTAATTTATGAGGAATCATTTAATAAGAAAATTAACAGACGATACTTTCTTATCTCATGTTCTTTATGAAAATTGTCTAGTTATCCAGTTAGATTTTGGCTTCAATCCATAACAAAAGATTATACCATAAGTGCATTAAAATTACCTTCTAAACCTAATCTGCCAAAAAATCTAGCCTGCTAATCAACATTTTCAGTAACTTACAGTAAGTGCATTAAAATTACTTTCTAAACCTAATCTGCCAAAAAATCTAGCCTGCTAATCAACATTTTCAGTAACTTACAATTTTCACTCACCCTATGACCCAGGCTAATATTTTTATTTGAAAACATTTATATAAGTATGTACTAATTTTCTAGAGCTCTTGTAAAAAGTACCGCCGACTTGGTCACTTAAAGCCATACAAATTTAATCTCTCACAGTTCTGGAGTCAAGAAGTCAAAAATCAAGGTGTCTACCAGACTGTACTTTCTGAAGCCTCTAAGGCAGGATCCTTCCCAAGCTAATTTTGTATAAGTATCTTCCTTTTTCTATAGTCATTGTATTTGGAAAATTTAAAACACATCAACTCTTCCAACCCATTGACTAAACCATGATGGGTTATTTGTATGGAGCAGACATCATCGATAATATCTTCATCATCATCATCACTCATCATAACTACTAGCATTTTTCAGCACTCATATGACTAGCAAAAGGATTCAAAATTTTTAAGGATTATTTATAATAGCCCTATTAATATCACGTAATATTTCAAAGTCGTAGAACTAGACTTGGACTCTGAACCCTCTGTGACCAGATCCCATGATACAAACTGCTATATTATAATATTATGTTAAACATTATGAAATTGCTGATATTCAAACATTTTGCAAACATTCAACCTAATACATGTTACTGTTTTTCGGGAAACAAAAATGAATATACTTAGGTTATACACATATTTCAAAGATATAAAGCTTATTGTTCTCTAGGAAAAGTTTCTAATACCATATTTTTCCCATTGGAAATTGCCATTCACTATCCAAAACTACTTCAGAGGCCATTTAGCTCATCACATGAATAAGTTAGCCAGAATGGTTCTGTAAGTAAAATTGTTTGCTGTAGATAATTAGTGGAAAGATGACAGGCACAGTCAGTCAGTTGGCTAGGATGCCCCTGTTCACTTTCAATCCTACTCTGTTCTGCCTAAAAGATTTTATTTTGTATTGCCATGGAAAAGTCAAGTGCCTCACGTGGCATACAATTGCTAATGCAGCTTACAAAGTAAAGTTACCCATTGGGAATCAGTGATTTCTTTACAACTTTGTACTTATGTGGATAGTATAATCCAGTGAATTGGGACACCAATAATTGTCTTTGATTGTTGGGACACTATGTAACAGAGAGGGAGAGGGAAAGTCCATGTTCAAGTCCAGGTCTTATTTTCTCTGAACTGTATGACTTACCATTTCTGAACTTCACTGCCTTCTTCATTTTCCTTCATTGTACTAACATACCTTTCAGTGTTACAATTCTGTAGTTTCATTGATACATTGAATAACACTTTACCTCAAGGATCTAATGTTAAAGGAAGGACATATGGAACACAAAGGAATTGGTTCTGATCTTGTATTCAATCTACTATTAGGGTCACAGATAAGTCATTTAGCCTTACTGGGTTTCAATATTCTTATTCATACAATGATGTTATGAACTAAATCTTTGTGTTCCCCAAATTCATATATTGAAATTCCATCCCCCAACATGTTGATATTAGGAGATGGAGGCCTTTGAGAACAGATTAGATAAGCCGGGTGGAAGCCTCATGAATAGACTGTATCCTAATAAAATAGACCCTTGTGAGCTCCCTTGTCCTTTCTGCCATGTGGGAACACAGCAAGAGGGTGCCATCTGTGAACCAGAAAGTTGGCCATCACCAGTCACTGAGTCTGTATGGCTCCTTGATCTTAGACTTCCCAGCCCCCAGAACTATGAGAAATAAATATTTGTTGTTTAAGCCATCCAGTCTATGGTATTTTTGTTATAGCAACCCAGATGGATGAAGATAAGTGAAATAGCTGCATTAAATTCCATGCTCAAATTTCAAATTTGATTCATTTATTCTAGATTCAGTATGACGTTGTTTTGTAGCAGTAGAGCAATAAGATTGGGAATATAGAGTTTGGACCGGGCAGGATTAGAAATTTTTCCTGAACAATTTGGTTCAAATGAGTTTGGTATAAAGCACCTTAGTCGGTCTTACAGCTGGGTGAAACGAAAACCTAAAGCTTTTGCCTTTCTCTTACCTTTAAATTCCGTGTGAACATGGTCTTCAGAAGCTATCAAACCTTCTTTTTAATGATGATGTTACCTCCTAAACATTAACTTATTTTATACCTGCACAAAGGCTTTCTAAATGGTTTAGGTGTATGAATTTCAAATGTTCTACCTCATTTTTGGAAGTTTTTCCTGAAATTGCTGTTGATTTCTGGATTTCTATGATAAAAAATGAGGAAAGAGTACTCCTAAATTTTGATGGCAGCATGTAACACTAAATGACACCAAGGTTGGATTTTACATTTAACTACATTTGCATTTAGATCAATGCATGTAGAGATATGCAATAGTCTATATACTTTCACCTGACTAAATATGTTGTACTGCATAATGAAACATTTCAGGCAATGTGTGTTGGGCAATTTGAAAGCATCACATTTAATAAAATGGGCCCTACTTTAAATAACCCCCTTCAGGCTTAAAAACAAACGAAACTATTAAGCTGCACATTTATAATATTTTATAACTTTTTTAGATTTTTTAAACTGACAGCTATAATTGTATGCATAGTGTACATGACTTTTTGAAATCTATAATTTTATTTATTGCTCCTTTGTATTGTTCAATATTGAATATGCACAGAGAATGACTTTGACAGCTGGAAGACTATATAATAGGCTGGAAAATTTCCTACTTAGGAATCAGAAGGCTACATCATCTTTGTTAGAAAAAAATTAAAAAGTAATGCTCACAAATTAACTGTATATAATTGATCTAATTTTTGTTTTGGTTGTTATTCATGGGGGTTGCTTTCCAAGACCCCAGTGGATGCCTGACACTGTGGATACTACCAAACCCTTTATGTATTACGTTTTTTCCTGTACATATATACCTAGGATTATGCTTGTCTTATATATTAGGGAGATCAACAATAATAAATGATAATAAAATAGAACAATCATAACAACCAACTGTAACAAAAATAAAATGAGTGCTTGAACACAAGCATTGTAATAGTGCAACAGTGGATGTCATAACCTAGACAGCTACTAAGTGAGTGAGAGGTGGGTAGCATGTAGAGCATAGATGCATCATGGCACAGGTAGGAAGGACCAAGACTGCCTGAGATTTCATCACTCTACTCAGAATGATGCAATTTAAAATTTATACAATTTTTATTGCTAGATTTTTTTCATTTAATTTGTTTGAACTGCAGTTGACTTCAGCTAACCCAAGCCACAGTAAGTGAAATCTCTTATAAGTGGGGACTTCTGTATTTTAAAAGAGTGAACATTTTATACTTGGCATGTAGGGACACTGAACATTAATTGTCTTTGATTGTTGAGAGACTATATAATAGAATAGGGAAAGGGAAAAGTCCACGGTTCAAATCCATGCCCTCTCTATCGTTTTCTCTGTGCCTTATGGTGTAACATTTCTGAACTCTACTGTCTTCATCTTCCTTCATTGCACTGTACTTTTCTGTGTTATGACTGGTTTTATCGATACATTGAACAATACTTTAATTCAAGAAGATAATGTTAAAGGGAAAAAGTTTTTTTTGTTGTTGTTCGTTTTTTTGTTTGTTTGTTTGTTTGTTTTTGAGGCAGTTTCACTTTGTCACCAGGCACCAGGCTGGAGTGCAGTGGTGCAATCTCAGATCACTGCAACCTCTGCCTCCTGGATTCAAGCAATTCTCCTGCCTCAGCCTCCCGAGTAGCTGGGACTACAGGTGTGCACCACCACGCCCAGCTAACTTTTGTATTCTTTAGTAGAGATGGGGTTTCACCATGTTGGCCAGAATGGTTTCCATCTCTTGACCTCGTGATCCGCCCGCCTCGGCCTCCCAAATTGCAGGGATTACAAGCCTGAGCCACCATGCCCGGTTAGGAAAAAGTTTTCTAATGTGTTTTGTCATATATGCCTCTCTCCTGTGTCAGGACAATATTTTTATAGCCTTTGGAGATAAGAAAACAGATATTTCATGAAGCAATAAATCCCATGGGCATTCAATTGCACAAGCACACATAGATGCTAAGCAATGGAGTTAGGACAGGAGGCCATGTCTTCTGCTTCCAGCTCCGTGTGACTACCTTCCCATTGCAAAGACTCACATCCCACCTGGCTACCTCCTAGATCAAAATGGGAAGTAAGTCAGGAACTATTGATTTCACTGTGGCTTTACAAAGTTGTTTTCAACCCCAAGATGTTGAGGACAAACTAGTTTCTAATCCCATAGTTGGGGTCTTTTTCATTTTATTGAAATGGATGCAATGTTAATGATTGGTAGTCATGCTTTCTAACAATAAGACTGTCGTTTTAAATTCATCCAGGGCAGCACTCAAATCACTACAGGGTACTCTTGAAATATGAATGCAGCCACTCAGTATTATTAGGTGTTCTCCTGTTACTATGGTATAGGACCGGCATGTAAGTTCCTAAGGTATACACCTAAAACTCCACAACCTCTACACTGCTATTCAAATGCCCACTCCTCATAGTCATAACTACCTACAAATAAATGTTGGAACATTTTGCTAAAAAACAATACTTTTTGAAAATATGCTATTCCCCTTAGCAACCTCTACATACCATAAAATCAACTCTATGGTCACGTTTTCTACATTGACTCTCTCTGTTAAATCTAGTGAAATGGCAAATCTGTGAACCAGAAACAAAAGACAAATATTTATATTCATTTTGCCCTCTTTTCAAATAAAGAGGTTAGTTAACTTGATTATCTCAGACCTAATATTTCGAGACCCACTCAAAACCACACTAAAACTACTTTTTGTGATTCAGTATTTATAAAGCATCTATTCTTGCTTTTTCCAGCTAGGGTCCCATGAGTAAATTAAGGCTTACAGAAAATGACTTATAACACTTTTCTCAGTTCTGCCGTTCTAGCTACTACTATTGTAGAGGCACAGGATGAAAGTTCCCTATTCCTTCCACTGGATGCCTTAAGGCTTAATTCTTCAGTAGAATGTTCCTGCAGAAGGTCTGTTAGACCTTAGGTTTTACAAGGGTGCAAAAAACTTAAACTGTCTTGAAGATAGTGATAATAGCTAGTGTCACTTTCCAGATCATTAGATGCTTGGTTAGAAAGCAAGGAATGGCAAGTGCTGACCTGTAAATAGATTTAGTTTTTTTTATAAATAGATTTACTATTTACAATATAGTATTTTTGTAAATAGATTTACTTTTTCTATAGATAACTAAAATTTTGTTAACTTTTTAATTTCTTGGTACACAGTAGATGTATATACTTATGGGGTACATGTGATGTTTTGATATAGACATACAATGTGTGATAATCACATCATAGAGAATGAGGTATCTATCCCCTCAAGCATTTATCCTTTGTGTTACAAATAATTCCATTACACTCCCTTAGTTGTTTTTAAATGTACAGTTATTGTTGGTTAGTTACCCTGTTGTGCTATCAAATAGCAGGTCTTACTCATTCATTCTGTTTTGTTTAAAATAGACCATCCCTACTTCCCCACCTATCCCGCTGCCACCACCCACTACCTTTCCTAGCCCCTGACAACCATTCTTCTACTCTCTATGTTCATGATTTTAATTGGTTTGCTGTTAAGGTCCCACAGATAAGTGAGAACATGCAATATTAGTCTCTCTGTACATGGCTTATTTCACATATAATAATAATCTTCGGTTCCATCCACGTTTTTACAAATGACAAAATCTCATGCATTTTTATGGCTGAATAAAACTCCATTGTGTATATGTGTAACATTTTATTTCTCCATTCATCTGGTGACAGACACTTAGGTTGCTTCTAAATCTTAGCTATTGTAAATGGTACTAAAATAAAAATGGGAGTGTAGATATCTCTTCAACACACTGATTTCCTTTATTTTGGGTATGTACTGCAGCAGCAGGATTGTTGGATCATGTGTTAGCTCTATTTTTAGTTTTTTTGAGGAACCTCCAAACTGTTCTCCATAGTGGTTGAACTAATTTACATTTCCACCAAAAGTGTACACGGGTTTATTTTCTTCCCATCCTCACCAGCATTTGTTATTGCCTGTCTTTTGGATATCAGCCCTTCTATCTAGGGCCGAGAAGACATCACATTGTAGTTTTGATTTGCATTTCTCTGATGATCAGTGTTGTTGAGCACCTTTTCATATGCCTATTTGCCATTTGTATGCATTTTTTGAGAAATGTCTATTCAAATATTTTGCCCATTTTTGATTGGATTGTCATATTTTTTCCTATAGAGTTGTTTGAGCTCCTTATATATTCTGATTATTAATCCCTTAACAGATTAGTAGTTTGCAAATATTTTTTCCCATTCTGTGGGGTGTCTTTTCACATTGTTGACTATTTCCTTTGCTTTGAGGATGGTTTTTTAACTTGATGCGATCCAATGTGTCCATTTTTGCTTTGGCTGCTTGCATTTTGGGATATTCCTCAGAAAATTTTTGCCCAAACCAATGTCCTGTAGAATATCTCCAATGTTTTCTTTTAGTAGTTTCATAATGCGAGGTCTTATATTTAAGTCATGATTTTTATATATGATGAGAGATAGGGGTCTAGTTTCATTCTTCTGCATATGGATATCGAGTTTTCCCAGCACCATTTATTGAAGAGACTCTTTTCCCCAGTGTATGTTCTTGGCATCTTTGTCAAAAATTAGTTCACTTTAGGTTTGTGGATTTGCTTCTGGTTTCTCTATCCTGTAGCATTGGTCTATGTGCCTCTTTTTATGTCAGTACTATGCTGGTTACTATAGCTCTGTCGTATAGTCTGAACTCAGGTAATATGATTCCTTCAGTTTTGTTTTATTTTGTTTGTTTAGGATAGCGTTGACTGTTCTGGGTCCTTTGTGGTTCCAAAGAAATAGTAGGATTATTTTTCTATTTCTGTAAAAAATTTCGTTGGTAATTTTATAGGGATTGCATTGAATCTATAGATTGCTTTGGGTAGTAGGGACATTTTATGACTATTGATTCTTCCAATACATAACATGGAATATTTTTTCATTGTTGGTGTCCTCTTCAGTTTCTTTCATCAGTGTTTTATAGTTTTCTTTATAGAGATTTTTCACATCTTTGGTTAATTCCTAAGTATTTAATTTTATTTGTGGCCATTATAAACAGTATGACTTTTTTATTTCTTTTTCATATTGTGCACCGTTGGCATATAGAAATGCTGCTGATTTTTAATGTTAATTTTGTATTCTGCAACTTTACTGAATTTGTCAGTTCTAATAGTTTTTTGTGGAATTTATAGGTTTTTCCAAATATGAGATCATATCATCTGCAGGCAAGGATAATTTGACATTTTCCATTTCAGTTTGGATGCCTTTTATTTATTTCTCTTGTCTGATTGCTCTAGCTAAGACTTCCAGTGCTATGTTAAGTAACAGTGGTGAAACTGAGCATCCTTGTTGTGTTCCAGATCTTAAGGCTTTCAGTTTTTCCTCATTTAGTATGATACTAGCTGTGGGTATGTTGTAAATAGATTTACTGATATATATCAAAGCTCATGCTTTATGAACTTCCTATGGTTGTTTTCCCAAATACAATAACAAAATTACCTGCATGATTACAGAAGAGATTTCATATCATACAAAGCCTACAATATTTACTGTCTACTCCTTTCTTTTTAAAAAAAAAAAAAAAAAAAGAGTTTTATGACCCCTCTCTTAAAGTAATATCGCCTATTTGATTTTCATTCCTCCTTCAAAATTTTCAACAAAAGCAATAGAAAGACATTAGTAACAAAATGTGCATAAATGCTCTTCTTTTAAATGATTTGGAGTATAGATATGCATTGTCATTCCAAATACATTCTGAATTATGTCTCCAAATGGAAACAATTTATTCACTTCACAATAACAGCTGCCAATTTTTTTTTTAGAAAATTTTATAAAAACAATTGAACAGCCTTCCCGATACAATCACCACACGTTCCACTTTAACCTATTGTTTAAGTCTCATGTTATTGGATACCTTCTCTTCTAAGATGGCAAGAGGCTGGAGTTTTAGTTAAGTAATTGTCCATAATTTATATAAACTATGTCTTTATAAAACTTCTAATTATAACAACTAGCTTTCCTGTGTAGTTGAGGCGTGAAGTGTGCATTCAGGCAATTAGAAAGACATTATCAAGTGACTTCCACTTTCTTTTGGAAGCTGAAAGATATAGATAATAAAGTTTTTGACATTTTACATAAAAATAAAGCATGAGTGTTAAGATAATTATATCTTTGTCCATATTTTTAAGCTTGGAGTTTATCCTTTCTCTAGCACATGACAAACAAAACTGGATTAGTTTACAAACTGTGCAGAACCGAGGCAGCTGAGAAGCGTCTGGATAAACCGATCTCAGCAGAGTGTTCAGCAAAGGAATGATTGATGGAAGTCTAATCATTTCTTTTATACAGGTCAAATATTCACAACCCTAAAAAGTCTGCATATCTCAAGCATTTTGCAGTTTTTACAGCTTTCTGATCTACTTTTTTTTTCTCCTTAACATAAAATGTTTCCAGGACCCAACAGCTGGTGCTTGCTGGCTGAAGGAATGAACAGGAAGACAATGTGTTCACAGGATTATGGAACAGGCTGAGAGGAGAATTTATGCAGAGTTTTATAAGCTTAGTCAGGCAGAAAATAGATTGGGGTGCACAGAGGAAATAATGTATCATTCAAAGCTCAGCTTAAAGAAACAGCCTTCATAACATAGAAGCAACCATGGGCTGTTCTTGCTTTTGCAACTTCAACTGTTACCTTGAAGTTTTGGTGAAACAGCAGAAATGGGCTGCACTGAGGTCTTACTCTTCAATAGCCTTCATTGTTTGCCTGTCAAAATCAAACCACAACCCCCACCCTTCACCCACTTTCTCCCCACCATCACACATGATCAGGACTTAGAAACTTTCAGTAAGGGCCAACACTCAAGCGCTGTGATAACTGAAAAGTGCTAAAGATAAACGGATCATCCATAAGAATGAAGAGCATCCTCTAATCAGCGTGACTGACCCCTGAAACCTTTTTTAAAAAAAGCTCTGATTACCAGCAGGCTCTCTGGTCATTCATAACTTCACCTTCCTTTAATGAGCTCCCATATGTCACTTGTGATTCATCTAAGTGCTCTCAAATCCCCTGGGTTGTAGTGTGTATTTCATGCTCCTAATTTGAACCATAATAGAACATGTTAGTTGGTTGGAAATGACAATCATGTTTCTTTAACATCGTTTTTTTTTTTTTTTTTAAATGGTTTAGCTGAGTTTCTGTCATCAAAAGCCTTCAATTGATTCATTTGTTTCTTGTTTCTGTTGATTCTCTTGATTCTGTTTTATGAGCAAAATGATTGTCCTAAGTGCTTCTCAGCCAATGGCCTGACCTGGCACTGCCCTGGGTTGTGTTTCTAGACACACTATTACTACAATATATTCAAAGTAACTATTTCATTGGTTTTCTCAGGACTCAAAAATACCTGTCATTCCTTCTAAATGGTAATTAATTTCCAGAAAAAATAAATGGGAAAAGGTAAAAGGGAAGGAGTTGAGAGAAAATGTTTAAAAGGCCATTACCGTATATTCTCCCTAAGCAGAAAATGAGTTAAATACCCCGCATAATCGGTTTGTATTGACTTGATAGGTCCTTATAAATTCCAAGTTAGCATGTGCTTTCTCAAAAGTACAGCTTTTATTTAACAGTGTCATTGTTATGTAGTTAAACAGCCATACTTTTTACACTTGCCCCTGCCCTAGAAGAAACAGAAATGCCAAAGTGAGCAAACAACCAACACATCTATGCTTCATGAATTGCTAGGAGGCAGTGAGGAATCTCATATTACTGAGTTTCCTGCAAAAGTGTCCTCATTAGGACCCAGCCAAGCAGCATGTTTAGATATTTGTAGCAAATTAACATGGGTCACTCACAGCACTCAATGACATCTGTCTGTAGCAACATGTGTATATGTGTTCTTTTTCAAAACAAACAAAGCTCAGAGAAAAGAGGAATTAATAAAACCTTTGGTGACATGTTGAGTATTTTCAGATGGTATTTAGCCCGAATGACACTTTTCTGCCATTCCTTAGCAATGGAAGTCTAAATTTTATTTTCCACCTGAATCTGTAAAAACAGAATGGAAGTTCGTGTTGTCATATAAAAAAAACTTTTCCAACTTTATTGTCTTTGTGGCAGTTTAAGGTACACAGTTGTTATCATAATAATATATAAGACTTCCTAAGAGAAATATTAGCTCTTTTTAAATTGAATGCTGACTTGGCATTAAAAGTCTATCACTGAAGTTTTAGTTTTTCTATTTTATTTTATTTTATTATTTTATTTTATTTTTTGAAAAAAGGGTCTCACTCTGTCACCCAGGCTGGAATACAGTGGCACAATCTCAGTCCCTCACTGCAACCTCCACTTCCTGGGTTCAAGCAATTCTCCTGCCCCAGTCTCCCAAGTAGCTGGGACCACAGGCACACACCACCACCCTCAGCTGACTTTTTAATTCTTAGTAGAGACAGGGTTTCAACATCTTGGCCAGGCTGGTCTCGAACTTCTTGCCTCACGTGCTCCACCTGCCTCAGCCTCACAAAGTGCTGAAATTACTGGTGTGAGTCACTAGTTTTTCTACTTAGTCGTTTTCATTTCATTTCCTAAGGCATTCAAAGTCAGACCATTCTTCTTTAAAAGATAGAATGGCACCTTCTCCCTGATGCTTTAGTTGAAGGTGAAATATTTATTAGTGTCATTCCCTCAGCAGAACTAAAGGGGAAAAACAGAAAAGGTTATGGTGACCTTGAGATCGTCCTGTTAATGAAATCCTAAGGAAATATTGAACTCTGTGTTGTTTAATAATGGTGACACCTATCTACAGATAGGTGTTATAGAATAACAAAGGTGCTCTTAAAATTCTTTAAAATAAATTGATGTAATATTAAGTATTAAAAATAACCTACAGGTAGTGTAAGGCAAGTTGTTAATCAAAACTTCTCAAAGAGGAGATGTATTAATTAAGTTTTCCAACAACGCAGAATGATGCCAGAGTTTTCCTCTGCTAGGATGCAGAAGTATATGAAATGTATGTATCCTTGTTGTGAGTCACAGACACTAACTCACTCTAGATTGATTAAGCAAATAATGAATTCATTATAAATTTATTGGAAGTTCACACTATCACCAAGAAAACTATAAGAAACCAAGTTTAAAAATGTGCAGGAACAAATGAAGTTTGGTAACAGGCAGGATTGCCTTCAACTTCAAACTACAAGTCCAGTCCCGTTAGGACACTGCTGTTGCCGCCCATGAGTCCCGGATGCCCAGCTCACACCACTGCTGCCATTGCCTCCCATGAGTGCCGGATGCCCAGCTTACGCCACTGCTGCCGTTGACACCCATAAGTGGTAGATGGCCAGCTTACACCACTGCTGCTGTTGCCACCCATGAGTGCCAGATGCCCAGCTTACACCACTGCTGCTGTTACTCCCCATGAGTGGCAGAAGCCCAGCTTACATCGCTGCTGCTGTTGCCACCCAAGACTGGATATTGCAGCTGCCATTGCCTATGAACTGAATATTGCTATCAATAACCCCTGACTCAAAGTTCAGAAAATCAGCTGAGTCTAGGTCATGTTCTTATGCCCTACTTACAAAGGAGGCTGGGAAAGCAAGTATCTGGCATTTTCAGCTTCTTTAGTATTATGGTCAGTAGAAAATGGATTCTGTCTACCACCAGAGGTCATAAGATACATAATTCCCTAAAGCCTCCTAAGGAAACTCAGATGTTGAATAGACCAGAGAGAGAGAAAGAGAGAGAGAGAGAGAAATGCTGAGTGGCTAGTATATTGTCTCAGGGCAAAACAAGTCTTAAATGACTCGAATTTCTCATCTGGCACCTGCTGTTGTCCCTGCCTGGCACATCCTTTCTCCTTTCTCTGGTGACATGGAGACCTGCATCTCTCATACTTCAAATGTGAGTCCGATGTGACCTGCCAGTCTAACTGTTCTCCTGCCCCCGGTATATAATCCCAGTTGGAATTGTCCTAGTACCAATCTTTGAGCCATACTTGAACCAAATAAACCCAGAGATGTTTATTTGATCTTGCCAGAACTCATCCACATTTCCCCTCAGGCTTTTCTTCAGTAAAACTGGTAGGAAAGTGTTTTCCTCCTTCTTTAGGTATGATGTAGAATGACACCTAAAGTGCTGGTTCCAGACTCACAGAGACAACGAGTCAGAGAGAATAAAACCAATGTTTAAGAACACATAAAGAAGAGAGTTGTGGAAAGAGAGACCCTAATGGTGTTTCAGTTTCTAGGTCTACTCACAATAGCCAGACCCTGCATAGTTCAGTTAAATGAACCAATAAACTCCCTTTCATGCTAACGCCAGAACAAATTGGATTTCTGTCACATCAGCCTTCTAAGAAATATATAGAAATATAGTGTCCATTTTCTGCCAAGATGAGGGCTAAAGTAACTTTTTGTGTTTTAGAGACTTCTTGTTCAAATAATTCTAAAGGAAATATTAACTTTTATTTTTCCTAGATAGCCAGTGCAGTTAAGTAAGAGATTTAGTAGTATTCAGGAATCCCGGTTCTTCCTTCCGGCTTGAGCACGTCACTGAATGTTTCTAAGGTTTATGAACTCCATTTGTATAATGGGTTGAGTTAGGTGGTTTTAGAGATGCCTTCCACTGCTAACTTTCTGTGAGTAGAATTTTCCCAATAATTCCTAATTGTGAATATATTTACCCAGTTGAGTTCATGCCTCCTCAGGGTGTAGTTCTGTTTCCTCATTTAAGAAAATGAAGAGTAAAGCTAACAAAAGGAATTCTTACTATGCAGCCATAAAAACGAATGAGATCATATCCTTTCAAGCAACATGGATGGAGCTGGAGGCCATGATCCTTAGCAAACAAGCCCAGGAACAGAAAATCAAATGCTGCATGTTCCTACTTATAATTTGGAGCTAAATGATGAGAACACGTGGACACACAAAGAGGAACAACACATACTGGCACCTATCAGAGGGTGGAGGGTGGAAGGAGGGAGAGGATCAGGAAAAATAACTAATGGGTACTAGGCTTAATACCTGAGTGACAAAATAATCTGTGTGGCAAACCCCCATGACACAAGTTTACCTAAATGACAAACCTGCACACGTACCCCTGAGCGTAAAACAAAAGTTAAAGAAAAAGAAAAGGAAATTTTTAGGAATGAGAGTTATCTTTTTAAATATTTCCGTATATGTTTCTCTTTTTATAATTTCTTTGTGAAAGTTCTATCTCGTAACTATATAATACATCAGCAAATATTTTTATGAAACAGTCACCATTTGCATAGCAGTAAATTAAGTGCCGTCGAGCTACACTGTCGAGCTACACTGCACCATGTAAAAGTTTTCAGTGTAGATACAAAGACAAGTACATTCAGGTAGAACATTTACAAATCAAACTCAGGGAAGTACGCAAGCCATTGTGTGAGAAGGTAGGACCAGTCCTATTTCTAAAAGCTGGGAAATTTCTTCTTTAGCACTGAAAAAATAATAAACAAAAGCTTTTCAAAGGCCCTGAACTCCTAAAAAATGGGCCCCAGCAAGCAACATTAACTGCAAGTCTACAGTCTATTTTGTGTTGAAATTTCTTTGAGCTTGGCTTGAAGGGAACATTTAATTCTTTTCAGTGTTTTATTTTAAATAGATATTATGACTGTGATTATGCTCATGTTATAGATAACCTTCCATTCTGTTCAGCTTTTAGAAATTCTAAAATTTGTTCTTGCTACAATGAATTCAAAGTACAACATTTAAATCACTTCAAGTACAAAACCAGTTTTGAAAAAAAAAAAATTGGGAACTGTTATTTGTGAACATTAGGCTATGGTGACACCAATTTCTCTATGCAAGAGTGTGGTTGAATATGTAAATTAGCTGGCTGAGATTCTGTACTGCAGTATAAATGTGCAGAATTTGTTTTAAAATTTTACACCTTTAAAATCTCTAGGATTTTCTAACTTAATTCATGTTTATTAAAGAACAACAGTACACCTTGGTGGGAGGAAAAGACCAAGGCATATGGTGTTGCTTTCTTAAGCCCATCACCAGAAGACTCTGCGAGGCAGTATATGTTGTGTGAAAATACCATAGTGTAAAAGTGTCTGAATCTCAGTACCTGCTTTCAAATCCTGGCTTTGCTAACCAATTACTGTGGTCTTACCCTTTCCAAGCCTCCAATTCTGCATCAGTGAAAGCATAAACCTGAGTTTCATATCCCTTGCCCCTTACATGGGCTTGTAAAGATTAAATGGCATTACTTAAAAAATATCTGTGAGCCTAGCACAGAGTAGATGCTCAATAAGTATTAGTTTTATTTTTCCTTTCTCTGAATTATAGCTTCCTCGTCTGCAAAGTAGGAATTTTTTAAATGCTGCCAGAAAAAAAAAAATCCACTGAAAGTTCCAACGTTACACAGAGAAAAATGGGCTGACCTCCAAACAGGTCCAGATGACAGTACATTGTAGGTAGGTGCCACAGTCAACAGGTCATCCCACCAGCTTTGAGCTCAGATATTGTCATTGTTAGTCTACACAGAAGGTCTACCATCACATAAAAAGGTACCACTTTCAATAGATTGGCTTATTACTGTTCTGCAAACTCTTACTCTCCCAGTACAAAGTATTCACAGGAGTAAACAAACAACATTGAGTCAAAATATTGTTGGGTGAGCATGAAATCAAGGGAAGTTGGCTGAATTATCAGGGGTCAATAAACTTCTTCTGTAATGGGACAAATAGTAAATATTTCTGGCTTTATAGACCATGCAGTTTCTATTACAACTGTGTCTTTTCAACTCTTATAGCAGAAAGGCATGGACAGTATGTAAACAAATGGCAATGGTTGTGTTCCAAAAAAAGTTTATTTACAAAAACAGGATGGGGATGGTGGGCTGAATTTGGCCCCAATGACATTAGTTTGTGGACCTCTGTATTAGATGATTAGGTAAGTATGCGGAGTACACCTACCTTCACTGCAGATCTGATTCACTGCAGAATGTGGGAGTTGGAAAGGATTTTAGAGATAATTTAGTCCAAATTCATTGCAGAATTAGATCTGCAGATGGATTTTGTGTCCGAGTTCTAAAGCTAGTGAACCCATCCCTTAAGTGGGGTGGGAATTCCTCCACTACCAATGTTTGTTTCTCTGCATCTCATACTTCCATCGCTAGCTAAAGTCCTTCTGATAGACGTGTTCTCTTCATAAACACAAATCACTTCAATTCTGTTCCAGGTTTGGCATTAGCCTGGAGGTCATTCTGCCTGTTTAAGATATAGCTTTGTAAGCTCTCCATGTGTATAGCTTGTTGTATAAAATGTATACAGCTATGCTTAGATGGTTTCTTTGTTTCATAGCTTAACTCTCAAAACACAACCTCATTTTATTTTCAACTTTAATATTTTGGGGGAGATAGGAGTGATCGCCACCACCCTGTGCCATCTGCAAGTAATACCCATGAAAATACAGCAAAATCTTTTTTAAAAAGTAAGTGGCACTGGGGTCAGTTGGGGGGAAATAGGGGAGGGACGGTGGGGGGTGGAAGCTGGGGAGAGATAGCAAGGGGAGAAATGCCAGATGTAGGTGATGGGGAGGAAGGCAGCAAATCACACTGCCATGTGTGTTCCTATGCAACAATTTTGCATGTTCTTCACATGTACCCCAAAACCTAAAATGCAATAAAATAAATAAATGGGAAAAAAAAAAAAAAAGTAAGTGGGACTCAGCATGTCAAGCAACAACACCAGAACGTCCTGGCAGGGAGAAAGTTTTAAATTAACAAAAATAGTTGTCACAAACATTGAACAGGTATTAAATTAGCCCACTTAAAGAGAAGAATTGTGTTTGTGTACATGCTTAGTTTGTGTACATGTTTGTATACATGTTCAGTATTATCAGCCTCTGTTATTTCTACGTGGGGGTGTTTAGAAGTACAGCGAAGGGGGGGAATTCTGCTGAAGAAGTAAAATGAATACAGCTGAGACTAAGGAAAGGCAAGGGACCAGCCAGCCTACACCAAATGGTCCTGTGGTGGGTCCCAGCTTCCCAGCTGGCCTTGTGCTCCTTAACGTGTTATCAAATGTACATTGGCTTCTCACTTTCTCCCCACCTGCCCACCCAAAGTCTTTTTTTGATTTCTTATTCAGCTTGCATTGTGTGACTATTTGGAAATATACATCCTAGAGGATTTTGTATCCAGACATGGAAGAGGGAGTAGGAATGCAGAAAGGGGAAGGGAACAAATACTTAGTTAGCGTTTGCTATAGGTTTTCAATTTTTTATGTATTTTATTAATTTCAGTCTTCTACCCAACTCTGTGAAGTTATTCCTACTATATAGATGGAGACTTCAGTTTCAAAATAGTTAATTTTTGTTCACAAAGTCGTATGGCTCAAACCAGATGCTAACCCACACACGCCTGCTTCCCAAGCCCCTGCTCATGTAGTCAGCCAATGCTGCCTTTTCACTGTGCTCCCAGCTCCCCTGAAATAAGACCCTCCGAGAATATGGCTCTGGTGAAAAGCCTACTTATTCCACTCTTTCTAGCTTATTTAAATACTTAATCCTCTGATGATGTTTGGATTTCCCTGTGGCCATTTTTGAAAAACAGCTTTCTGCACCACCTGATAAATATTTTAAAGAAGGGAAAGACAAAGAGAGACATTCTGAGGGTACTTTTATATTAAGCCCTTGGTTATGGAATAAAACTGATCTCTCCTGATAAAGAATCCTCAGAGTTCAATTAGTAGTTGAGAGAGTAATTTTTGGAATAGGGAATTCTCTTCAGAGCTTTGAAATTTTACCATGTAAGCATGCTCTATCCTTGAGCAAACTAGCTCTGCCATCCATTATATTTATAAAGCTCAGTAGTGATGAAAAGTTCACCCTGGAGAAGTTCATCTTAATGGTTGAATCATTAAGGTGAAGTTCGCCAACACAAACTATTGTCTCTGTATCATTTTTTCATTCTATTTTAGTCCTTCCTCAGACCCTTTATGGGATAAAGCGACATGTAAACATACATTTTGGGAAACTTTGGACATATGAGGTAACCTCCCTGAGCTTCAGTTTCCCTACCATAAAATAAAGGATTTGGACTAAATTATCTCTAAAATCCTTTCCAACTCCCACATTCTGGGTTTGTTTTAGCCTGAGATACACATTGTTAGGCTCTCTAGTCTGGCCTAGATTTCATTCCAGATTCAAGGAGCGGAGTGAGTTACTTCTTGACGTTAATAGGTTTGTTAAATGGACACACCATTGTATAGATGACATTTTATTTTTAATCTAGTACCTATCCTTGTAGATGGCACTGTGGAAGCATACGTTTTTGTGCATTTGTGTTCAAACCAACTTAACTTTCATTTTTAAGGAGAGTTGGAAGCATCCAACTCTCATGGCAACCAATTCTCATAGTTCACTGAACTATGAGAAAATACAGAATGACCTAAGTTGTTGATGTTGGATGTGTTCTGTTGCTTTGTTATTGTCAAAACTTGAGCAGGCTCAACCAAGAGGCATGCTGAGATCTCATTAACAGGGTGGGATACGTATGATATGTATCAGGGAGAGAGGTAAGAAATGAGGACAAACAGGAGAGGAGGAAGGGAAACAATTAAATATGATCTGCATATTAGGGATATAAAGATAAATAATGCATTTTGGATTTTCACCTAGCATCTTCGTCTCAGCTATTCTCCCTCTCTGTCATAGAGCTCCCTTATAGCTCATACTCAGTTTCCTCTATTAACATCTAACATTAGAATGGTACATTTAATTACAGTATAACTAATAAAGTACTATTGACACATTATTAGTACCTAAAGTTCATATTCTATTTAGGTTTTCTGCATTTTTACTTAATGCCTTTTTCCTATTCCAAAACCCCATCAAGGATTTACATTGTATTTAATATCATGTATCCTTAAGTAGCTCTTGGCTATGACAGTTAAGACCTTATGTTTTTAACAATCATTTCCTTTTTATCTCAACATCTTTATTTGCTTATTTTATTTTATTTATGTAAGCTGTCTTAAACTCCTCCTCTACTTAGAAGAGCATTAATTATTTACTCCTTTGTTTAGGAAATGTTCTGGAAATCCCTAGTTTCCATACAAACTGCCACATTTTTTTTTAATTTTCTGAAAATTTGCAAATAAGGGGGGCAATCCTAGCCAGAGGCCAATAAGAATTTATGATTATTGAATTAATCATATTTAATGATTATGATCATTAAATATGATTAATGATTATGATCATCTCATTGGATGGCAAAAGGGGAATCATCTTTATTAGTGAGTCAGTCAGTTGAAACTCTTAAATCTTACACAGTTGAAGAATAATAGTTAAGTTTCAGAAGAGGTAAGCACATTAGTTGAAAGCTTATAGTTACACAAAGAAATAGCTAAGAATAGTTAAGCACATTGATAGTTAAAAACATTAGCACTTAAGCTGCCATCCTTAGTCTTCAAATAGCTTTCTATATATTTCTATATGTTTCTCCCAACCCAGAAATTCTCTCCACAAATGCAGTAGAGAGAGAAACACCCTCATTATTGAGCAAGCATTAAACCAGACTGTCATGGGCATTAAGACACTGCACTAAGAAAGTGCACAGAAAGAAAAAAAATCTCACCCTTTTATATAGCCAAGCAGATATACCCATTTACATACATATTTTTGAGATAGACAATAACTAGTCCTCAAGTAAGAGGACTTGACAGCACCACTGGGCATATAGTCCATCCTAACTTTACCTGGTAATTGAGGGGACCATCTATGTTAGCTAACTGGCTGTATCCACAGGGGAGAGGAAGCAGGGGGAGAAAAGCTTATAACAGGAAGAGGTTTATAACTTGGAGCATGGGGCCAGCTGATGTGACGCTCCTGCCTTCCCATGAAAAACTAAAATGGGAGCACTTTCCCCTTTGATGTTTACATTTCAAAGAGATGACTCTCATGTCTGAGAAAGACATTCCTCAATAATGAAGCTGACAAAAGGCTTATTTACTGTTTAAAAAGATACATTTCAAAAAGACAGAAGGTACTTTATTACAGGTTTTCTACAGTACATGTTCTGACAAAAAGGGAGGAGAGGGAAATATCTCTTATTTTACGCAGGAGGAATTAAGCCTCCTGTTTTTCATTCTTACACTAGGAAAAGATTTCTTTTTTTATTCATGCAAAAGTGTTCACTGAGTAGAGGACCACAGATCATGTGCCAGACTCTATGCTAGACACTATGAATACAAATACTTGGTGAGATGCAAAAAATCCAATCCCACACTCCAAAAGCTCACCACCTAGGAATCTAGACTCCATGAGCCACAATATCACCTTAGTTCTCTTACATAAGTCCTCAGAAGTCCCTCCTGCAAAGAGATGAGAGATTTGAATAACTCAGACCAAGGTTTCAGACTGCACCAGGCACTGCAAGTTCTTGGTTGGTTCAGAGAAAGGCACCATATGAATATTCCTGAATGTTGAAATTATTTTCTACTAATAATAAGTAGCATTCATTGCATGGTATTCCTGTCCCATTCGCTGCGCTGCTGAGTCTCACAACAGCCCTGTGAGGTAGGCGCCATTTCTATCCCCATTTTATAGATAAGTCTGGGCAGTTGGATAACTCTCCTCTAGACAGAGAGCCATTAAATGGGGAGCTGTGATGTGAACACGGGTTAATCTGACTCCACAGTCTGACTACACTGCAGCCTCTATGTATGAATTTAGATTGAGAAAAAAAGGCCATCACCATTGGGTGAGCTCTTTATCTTATAGAATTATGTACAAGCTCAGTAAAAAGACTGTCCCAAATAAGAATCATTCCCCATGTTTAGAATGCACTTAACAGTTTTCAAATCAGTTGCTTTGCCTAGTTTCATTTGATGTTCACAACAGCCTTGGGAGACAGGCAGAGCAGGTATTTTAAACCCAAGTTAGCCATTGAAAACCTCAGACTCACAAGTTAATTAACTTATCCAACATCAAACAGCTAGTGAGTGGAAGAGCAGGGACTCCATTCCAGAGCTCGTAACAACTGTGGTTACCTGTGGCATGAAATTGGAAAATCCCAACCTGGAGATAGATACACTGTATATGGATCCCTAACAGAGCTCTAGAGGTTCCAGGATTCACCTGTATTCCACTGCTCTGCCCAGGAGACAAGGTAGAGTAAATGTCAGTTCTGCCAAGTCTGGTGCACCAGCAATACTCACCTAAGTATGCCTTTGTTTTCCTTCATGTGATTTGTAAATAAAATTCCATGTGCTTGATATTCCCTGTGGCTAAAGAGTAATGTTTAAGCCTTTCAAGCTTATTCCTACAGTGCTTCCTAGAGAATTTTGTATACTGTTTACCCCAATTGGGCCCTGTTCTACAGTTTTTATTCAGGTAAAACTAATGGAGTTTCCCCCAGAGTGAGGAATGTGTAATCAATCCTATTGTTTGATTTCAATGGGTTATTATGGGTATAAGAATTGTTATAGCAGAGGCAATTTAGAAAATCAGGTACCATTGACTGAAGTCAGTTTACATACTGCAATCTCAACAGCAAAATGTCATGGTGTTTCATGCCTAAGATAGTGCAGTCATTAAATGAGGCCACCTGGGCAACTAACTAAGCCCAAGAGAGAGCAGAAGAACAGAGACAGAGACAGACAGGGAAAGAGAAGGGGAGGGGAGAGTGAGAGAGAGATTTAAACACAGGCACATTTAGAACTGTAGCCAACCAAAGAAGGGAAAAATAATTTTCCAAGTATCTATCTCTAGTATTTTCCACAAGATATTCACAATCAGAACCATCTAATGATGAATCCTTTTGTAGATTCTTATGTGACTGGCCTTGCCTGTAATATTTGTATGTGCTGTGGTTGTATGTTCTTCTGACAAAGCTGGAAAGATGCCTCTTTCTGAGAGACGGGAATGATGGGAAAGCTGTGAGTAGAGCTGCAGAAATTATGATTCTAGTCTGAACCCAGCCATTAACTTTCCTTGTGTCTTGGGCAAGTCAGCTACTGCTTAGGCCTATGTTTCCTCCTCTTTAAGAGACTTTGGATCAGATCTTTTCCAAAGCCTTCTCCAGCAATAAAGTTTGGTGTTTCTAACTCCGCCACATCCTTGGAAAAGGGATGCATTGTAGGAAAGCACTGACGTGGTTACTGCCAAATTGTGTGTCTTCTCTGTGGACTATACCCAGTGAGCCAAATGAGACATGAAGGTTAGGGGAAAACAGAGGCCAAGAGTACAGCTGCCCATCCCAGCGTACAAGTGCATCTCCATTAGGAAAGGGTAAGTACATGCGTGAGCACTACAGATGGCCGGTGATTAGTACCATCTTTGCAGTGAAAGATGATGTAGCCCACATTTCCATAATATGAAGTGTGTCTGCTGGTCTGAGAGTCCCTTACAGAGAGGTTTCCCTAGTGCACATGGGGAAGGAACAGGAAGGCAGGCTGGAAGGGAAGACACCAACATATTGTACAAACCAGCTAGGTTTATAGATATTGTCTCAGTATCTTCACCGCAGCCCTATGAAGTCATTAATATAAGCTCTATCTGCAGGAACCTGAACTTGGAAAGATTAAGCAATTTAGCCAAGTAAAAAAATTAAACAAAACACTGATAAGGGGCAGAGCTGGGACGCAAACGTTGTCTGAACTACACAAGTGCTTCCCGACATCGCACGCTGAATGTGCAGAAAATGTCACGTTCTTTCAGTCGTATCTATTTTCTTCTAGCACCATCTTCTCACCCCTATTTATGCATCTTTTCAGAGCATCACCCAAAGGTACAGAACATTGCCTGCAGTCCTTGGGGGCAGTGGAGGGAGAGGCATTAATTTTTGTCTCCATTTCCTTCCCCCATAATTATTTTTGCTTCATGATTGCCCATTTCATCCATTTCAACTTATTAAAAACAAGGCCTCTCTGTTTTTGTATCATACTCTTTATATTGTTGGGAGTGAAATATCTTTAACGGTTCATAGGCACGCTGATGTTGGTGCTGAGTGCTGTGTCAGCATGGAGACAGCAACGCCACACCATGAAAAGCAATTGCAGTTTTGAGAAGCTGCAGCTATTTGCAATCCTCGTTTCAAAAAGATCACTTTCAGAATGTGGCGTTGGGTGGAAATGGATGTAGTCATCATTTTTAGGGGCTTTGTTGAGCTGTAGCAGCTGGGAACTCTCTTTTCTCATCTTCTACAACCCACAGACCCTCACGCAAAACAGGAGGTAAAAATGCCGTTGTCCTTAAAATAAAATTCGGCTGTGTGGCTACATATTTTAAGAGATTTTTTATGGAAAGAAAGCTTTTTATAATGAAAAAAAATTACAGGAGTTCAAATAAAACCTAACCAGATGTGAAAAATATGTGTTTATCCTTAATAAATATAAAAGAATCAAAATCTCTAGATAAAACCGATAGGTACTCTTCCACTTAGCAAAATGCCCCAGTTGTCCACTCTCCAATTCCACCATCCTTCTGCCTTTGCTCAGATACCAGCTCCTCCAGGAAGCCTTGTCCCATTCATTCTATGAGAGGTTCTTTGTTCTTTCGCCTAACTCCTAATATGTGTTTATCTGAGTACTTTGGTCAGGTGTCTCTTTCCTATTTGTACTCTGATTATTTATGCATGAATTTTATCTACACTATAGGCTTCTTCAAGAAGATATTCACACTTTCATTAATTTGTGTATGCCACATTCTGGTCACTGATGAACAACATTTATAATGGTGGTCTCATAAGATTGTAATGGAACTGAAAATTTTCTATCTCCTAATGATGTCCCAGTCATAATGTCATAGTGCAACACATTACTTTCTCTATGGTTATATATGTTTAGGTACACAAATATCATTCCGTTACAATTGACTATAGTATTCAATACAGTAACATGCTGTACAAATTGTGGCCGAGAAGCTGTAGGCTATACCCCATAGCCTAGCTGTGTAGTAGGCTATACTATCTAGGTTTGTGTAAGCACACTCTGTGATGTTCACACAACAACAGAACTGCCTAACAGTGCATTTCTCATAATCAGTCCCTGTCATTAAGTGATACATGACTATATTCATCAAACATACATGATTTGACAGTCTACCAGGTGCCAAGGACCTTCCAGGCATTAATAGTATAAATACTAGTAAGTATTCTCCATGGTTCAATTCCTGGCTCTGTATCAAAGAACTGTCAATGAGTCATCACCTGAAATTGTGCTGTCACCCTTGAATTCCACGTTCAATTCTACCAAGATGATCATCAAATCTCTATCATCAACTTAACCATTCCCCTTTACTTCTACATCCGTTTTACCAAAGTCTTAAGTACGTTTATTCCTTGATGTCCCACCATTATAAAAAGATTCGGCATCTACGTGTTCCTTACATTCTTCATTCCATTGACAGATTAATCATCCTCAGACTCCACCAGGACTTAAAACTCTCTCCTCATCAAAGAGGTTTTCCCGTCAAATTCCATCATCATTCTCCTTGTGTCCTCAGTTTATAGTCTCAGGTGTATTTGATCCCTCCCTTTTCCTGTCTCCATGCCTAGTCACTGAAGTTAATTATTCTGAAAGTCGTCTTTTATAATATCTCTGGTACTAGGAACAATCTAAAACAATATTTTGTTGAGTGAAAGTAGCAAGGCATACAAAAAAGTGTACATTACATCCCAGTTTTTCCCATTACAACCTGCTTTATCCAGCCTTTCTCACCTCATGTGTGGTGCTTTGAGTAGGTTATTATTTTTTATATTTCTAATCTTTAGCCTCTCCTAACCAGTCAGCACTTTTTAGACTGATTCCTTTTCTTTTTTTTTTTTTTTTT
>NW_016107479.1:977866-993213 GCF_001604975.1 Cebus imitator | reverse complement strand
TTCCTAGTCTGTGGGCAATAAAAACACGGCGTCCACTCACCCTCTGCGCTTTCACTGGGAGCTGCAATCCTGAGCTGTTCCTAAACGGCCATCTTGGATCACCCCTCTAGTAGCCATATTATAAAATGTAACAATAAATAGGTGAAATTAGTGTTGATAATATTATATTGACCCAATGTATAGCCAAAATAGTCTCATTTAAATAGGTGATAATTAATGACTAATACTGAGGTATTTCATATTATTTTTCATACTGAATCTTTGCAATCATTCATCTCAATTCTTTTTTTGTTTGTTTGTTTCTGAGATAGAGTTTCATTCTGTTGTCCAGGCTGGAGTGCAGTGGCACAGTCTTGGCTCACCACAACCTCCGCCTCCTGGGTTCAAGCAATTCTCCTGTCTCAGCCTCCCAAGTAGCTGGGACTACAGGCATGAGCCACCATGCCTGGATAATTTTTGTATTTTTAGTAGAGACAGGATTTCACTACGTTGGCCAGGCTAGTCTCAAACTCCCGACCTCATGATCTGCCCACACCAGCCTTCTGAAGTGCTGGGATTACAGCCACGAGCCACCACGCCCAGCCTCATACATCTCAAATCTTACTAGCCACAGTTGAAGCGCCCTATGGCCATGTGTGACTAGTGGCTACCATATTGGACGTTGCAGCTCTACAAAATACTTTGTGCCTCCCATTTTCATTCCTTGCTCATGCCTCTACTTTTATGTCTGTCCTCCTTCCAACATAATTAAAGACTAATATTATGTAAGTCTCTCTCACTTAAAGTCTCACTCGCCTGGGCAAACTTCCCCAGCCATCACAGGACTATGATTTCATCTCATGAGATGCATTAGCTGTACTACTCAGCTGGCATTTCCCATGTCCTACTATTTCTAATTAATGCATGAGAACTGTACCCTAGCCAGATTGCCAATATCTTGAAGACTGATTCTTCTTTCTGTGCCTCATATCACTTAGTATAATGTCTTTCACAGAGAAGACACAGTAAATATTTGTTGACGGAGTGATGATTAAATGGAGTTACTATAGCATAAATAAATACATACATCTTATTAATCAAGTCTTATATGATTTATAAATTGACTGTGATACCCCACTATATTGTCACCAAATTAATTGTTAGTTTAGGTTTCTGGGTTTTAGTAAAGATTTATTTTCCTGAATGTAATACATTTCTGTTTTAGAAGGAGAAATGAAATATCAGAAATATAAAACTAACCCGAACTAAATAGAAAGTCAAGTGACCTGCTATAATTTTAGCTCTGCGATTTATTTGTATATGGAGTGGTGAGAATATTGACAGCTGAAATGGAGGGAGGATAATAGTATTACGGAAGACGTAATTTAGTGAGCTCCAGCAAATATTGCCTGATTATCTGACCAGTATAGAAGAATTCTCAGAAACATATTTAGAAGATTTAATAAAAAAATGTGTTGGAAAAAGTGATTCGATAAGGGATATCCAACATCAATTTGTAATAGGCAGGTTTTCTGCAATTGCTCTGTGGATACGTTGAAAGGCTGTGGCAAATGCTTTGTCAGGGAATGGGAAATGCAATGGTGGGGGATATGGTTACTTACACAAGGAGCCCTTGATGAGATTTCACACAAAGAATTACAGATTAAAGTAATGAGTCCTGGTGCAGAGGGTAAAGAAACTAAAGGTGGCTAAAATTTTTTCATCACAGGGTTTTTTTTTGTTGTTTTTTTTTTTATCACCATTTTATATGTTAGGGACTATTAATAGACAAAATGGCAGTTAGTTTGAAGGGCATGAGTCAATAACATAAAAATTTAGGATAAGTTCGACAAAGCAGATCTTATGTAAAATGTAAAATAAATGAAATCCATACTTAGAGATACACAGACTTCACCATCACTAAACACCCTGTTATCTCTTTAAGCCTATGTATTCCTCATTACAACCCATATCACCTCAATGATACATGTTAGGACTTTTCAAATGTACTCTGATTTTATTGAGACCTCTTGATAGATAGCTCTTGAAGATTTCATGATACAAATATGCAGTATAATAGCTGGAATTAGGGAAATTAATTTGGTTGAAAGCCCCACATCGACGCTGAATAGTAGTACACTCTCCCTGTTAATAATATTGATGCCATAATCCAAAATTTATATTTAAAAGAGTAACTTTTTAAAAATGCTTCTTAAACGGAATCAGTATTTTTTAAAACTTCCATATCACTACAAACAAAATTACAGCATTTGTACAATGTACATGTGCATTTTTAAGGATTCATTTTCCACATAACAGTTATTGTCAAATGGATAAAAGTCTAATATGCAAATGTATATGTTGTATATTCTTCTCAAAATTAAGGTTATTGTTAATTTAAATCCAGGCAGAGAGCCTTGTCGGGGAGTAAATTCTTCCTTGGTTGATCGCTACATTTGGCAAATCCACCTGAAAAAACAGAGCGGGCAGGTAGTAAATGAGCTGGACAAAATTCAGAATGTATGCCAGATGTCATGCAAGAAAGCTGAGGTACAATCTGAAATAGTAATGGGTGGAACACCAGACATAGCAGGTGCCAGAGCCAAGGATAGAGAAGGGAGTATCCAGTGAAGGAGAACAGCCATAACGGGGAAAAAGAAATCAGCACTCAAGCAGAAGGCTGAAACAGACAAAAGTAGGTTTAAGAGACAAAGCTCTGGATGGGGAGATTCCTTCCTGGAATGTGAATTGAAACATGCTTTCTTTGGCTGATAAGGCTAAAATATCTGAGTAGGAGAGTGTAGTTTAGAGAAAACAGGTTTGGAGCATGCCATTGGTAGAGAATGAGAACTCTGTAAAGGTATCTGTTAATCACAATTCTTATGAAAATAAAGCAGTTTGAATTTCAGAGATGTAATTCCTACAAAAATCTATTGAATCTTGTAAATGTCTTTTCGGCATTAATATGAATGCAGAAAACTGGCAAATGCCTTTAAAAAGAAATAGAAAGAAACCAGATTCCATGACTACATTGCTTTGTCACATTTAGACAAATGAATACACTGCTTCTTAAGCTGTTCAATGGATAATATGCTTGATCTTGTCTTCCTCCTCATTATTATCATGGTAGCTCTCTGTTACCTTACTGTGGTCAACTAACCATGACTTACAGAGCCTTATATAATCTAACATCTGGCCTATACCTCCTCTCTCACTCCTCTTAAACCAGGCTTTTGATGGCTCACCATGATCCAACCACACTGGATAAGTTTGTGTTCTCAAGCACTAAAGCTTGCCCCTGGGCCAGAGCCTCTGCATTTATTGCTTTTTCTAGAGGTCTTTACCCCTTTCCTCTTGCCATGGCTGTTCTTTCTTTTGTTAATATCTCAGCTCAAATTATCAGCTATCAATAAGGCCTTCCTGACTATCCTCTATAGCATTACCCAACACTGCCCATTCACTACCACATTACCCTGTTTAATCTTTTTCATAGCACTTAGTTCTGTTTGAAATTATCCATCCATCCACCTGTCTATCTATCTATCTATCTATCTATCTATCTATCTATCTATCTATCTGTCTTTGTCATTTATTACCTGTTACCTATTA
This sequence comes from Cebus imitator, assembly GCF_001604975.1. Taxonomy (NCBI): domain Eukaryota; kingdom Metazoa; phylum Chordata; class Mammalia; order Primates; family Cebidae; genus Cebus; species Cebus imitator. Next base: position 989,625 of record NW_016107479.1, on the reverse strand, counting down.
GCATAAAATGTATATCTGAGCAGACTATAATTTCTAGTGTCTAGAAAAGAACTCCTGGTAGATGCTCAAATATATGTGTTAAATAAATATATGTTGAGATAAATATTAAGTGCTAAATATACATTACTTTTTCTAACCATAGAAGTTATGAAAGATAAGTGTTATTTTGTTTTTTTAGATCTATGTTATTGAAAAGGAGACTGACTTTTTTGAGAGATTGACTTACCCAAGATCATGTGACTACTAAATATATCTACAAAGCTCATGCTCCTTCTATTACAATATCTTCCTTACTGACTCCCAAATTATTATGTTACATGAGGTAGTGAACAGATTATAAAGCATTATACTAATGTGTTTTATTTCAGTTCTCCTCATTGTCGTTGTGGCATACTTATTTGCTAACCATTAGTGAATATTAGCCAGTTTACAATCTTTGAAGCTCCATGGATTTTCTAGTCTTTTAATCAGAGAATTAAGAATGTCTAAATCAAAGTCTAGAGTCATATACGCAGGAATATACATCTGCTCATGAATTCCTTTAAGGTTGCATTCCCAATTTTGCTGCTGAGCTCAAAGAAGTCACGTTCTATACAGTGACATCAACATTAAAACAAAGCATTGGGCAGCTTATCAGTGCATAGAAAAACCTTTCACAAAGATGGTACTGCAGATTGGCTCTTGTCTTAATCTTAGCCATACCAGTAAAGCCTCCCTCTTTAGAAAAAAATTTCAAGAAAAGCTTAGTCACACCATCTTGCTCTTTCAGTGTAATAAAGGAAAAATAAAGTAATAATAAAGCAATGAAAAATGCTTGCACACTTTCAAGGGAAAGAAAAAGTAAAATATAACTGATGGAATAGTGAATAAAAATGTATCTATGTAAACAATTCAAAAAAATTTACAAGGGACTAAATAACAATAAGCTAAATGCAACATTGATTCAAATTTGAATGAAAAGGGGGTAATAAAAATGAAGCCATAAAACTTTACTTAAATTTATTCATCTATTTATAATCACTTTTGCATTTAGTTGAAGTAAAAAAGCTGTTAAACTTTCTCTGGGTTTTAGGATGAATCTTGGCATAAGTTAATTCTAAAATGTTAAAGTCATCATTGGTCTTTTTAATCGAAACTTTATGTTTATAATCAATATCCTTAATATAGAAAAAGTTATTACAATTAATTGTGGAAGACATGTGCTCTAATAGTTAGACAAAAATACATGAAGGAGCATTTCAGAAACTAACAAATACAATTAAAAAAAACTTTTCAACAGAACTGATAACCAAAGAAACACATATTAAAACAATAAAAGATATAATTTTATTTATCACATTGGCAAAAATTTTTAAGTGATAATATCTACTAGTAGCTTCTGTGTGAAAGAAGTTGGCACTTTCCTGTCTTTCTCATAGGAGTGATAAATGTTACTATGTTTTTGGGGTGTAATTTGTCAATAGATATTATAATTTTTGTAATTTAATATGCAGGCTTAACTGCATCCAGCAATTCATCCTGAGGAATTAATCATGATTCATGCAAATCTATAGCCTGAAGGACGTTTGTCACAAAGCTGTTTATACAAAAAAAAAACAACAACAACAAAAAGAATCAACAATAGCCTTTTTGACAGGTCTAACAAATTATGCTTCATCCATAAAATTAAAATTTGAAATAACTATGCACTACCTAAACACATTGTAGAAAAACATTCACATCATTTAAAAATACTCATGGAAAAGTAAGTAAAAAATGAAAACATTACACCATTAATTAATTTATAAAATATATATTAATGTATAGAAAAGAGACTAGGTAGCTATATACCCAAAAGTCAGTAGCAATCATCTCTCAGTGATAGAATTATGAATGACTTTTGTTTTCTTCTTTTTTCTTCAATGTAATTTGTAAATTTTAATGGTGATTATGTTAAATTGCTTTATTCAAAATAAAAATTTGTATTATTTTTATTAAAAGAAATATAAAATGATGATTATGATTTAATCTTAACTGAAGGTGAGATAATGAGAGAGCTGTGCAATATCACAGGAAACAGAGAAAAGAAGAAAAGAAAGTAAATTATAAGTTTAAAAAAGCAACTAAAATAATCATGTCCTTTGCAGCAACATGGGTGGAGATGGAAGCCATAATCCTAAGCAAATTAGCTCACAAACAGGAAACCAAATACCTCATTTTCTCACTTACAAATGGGAGCTAAATATTGAGCACATATGGACATAAATACAGACATAAACACATCAGTCTACAGTCCATAGACACTGTGGACTTAGATGGACAAGGGAGAGAGGGGAACGTGAGTTGAAAAGCTGCCTATTGGGTACTATACTCACTACCTGGATGCAATATACCCATGTAACAAACCTGCACATGGATCCCTTGTATCTAAAAATCAAAGTTGAAATTTAAGATTAAAAAAAGAAAGCAACTAAGTATAAGTAGAAGAATGGAAATGATAGAAGAATCATATTTCAGAATCATGTTTCAGTCCAAGAAATCCACCAAGAGAAGGTCCTAGACCTTTTGTGTTTATCATGTGTGCCAAAAATTCATATTCAGCAAAGTGTACAAAGTAAAAAGAAAGAAAGAAAGAAAAACAAAACAAACATTAATTAATATATGAAGAGTTGATATTTATTTCCGGGCCTTGGCAACAACTTGGAAAATTCTGTTTTTGTATCACGCTGCTTTGATTACTGTAGCCTTGTAGGATAGTTTGAAATCAGGTAGCACGATGCCTCTGGCTTTGTTCTTTTTGCTTAGGATTGTCTTGGCTATGTGGGCTCTCTTTTGGTTCCATATGAAGTTTAAGGTGGTTTTTTTCCAGTTCTGTGAAGAAGGTCGTTGGTAGCTTGATGGGGATAGCCTTGAATCTATAAATTACCCTGGACAGTATGGCCATTTTCACGATATTGATTCTTCCTAACCATGAGCATGAAATGTTTCTCCATCTGCTTGTGTCCTCTTTTATTTCCTTGAGCAGTGGTTTGTAGTGCTCCTTGAAGAGGTCCTTTACATCCTTTGTTAGTTGTACTCCTAGGTATTTTATTCTCTTTACAGCAATTGTGAGTGGAAGTTTGCTCATGATTTGGCTCTCTGTTAGTCTGTTATTGGTGTATAGAAATGCTTGTGATTTCTGCATATTGATTTTGATCCTGAGACTTTGCTGAAGTTGCTTATCAGTTTAAGGAGATTTTGGGCTGAGGTGATAGGGTCTTCTAAATATACAATCATGTTGTCTGCAAATAGAGACAATTTGACTTCCTCTTTTCCTAACTGAATACCCTTTTATTTTTTTTCTTGCCTAATTGCTATGGCTAGAACTTCCAATACTATATTGAATAGGTGTGGTAGGATAGGGCATCCTTGTTTAGTGCCAGATTTCAAAAGGAATGCTTCCAGTTTTTGCCCATTCAGTATGATATTAGCTGTGGGTTAGTCATAAATAGCTTTTATTATTTTGAGATATGTTCCTTCAATACCTAGTTTATTGAGAGTTTTTAGCATAAAGGGCTATTGAATTTTGTTGAAGGCCTTCTCTGCATCTATTGAGATAATCATGTGGTTTCTGTCTTTGGTTCTGTTTATGTGGTGGATTACGTTTATAGACTTGCATATATTGAACCAGCCTTGCCTCCCTGAAATGAAGCCTACTTGATCATGATGGATAAGCTTTTTGACGTGCTGTTGCAATTGGTTTGCCTGTATTTTATTGAAGATTTTTGCATCAGGCTGATATCCATGATGAACTTCGACCCGGGAATCTCCTCGTCTGTGGGCAGTGAAAAGTTGTTTGGAAATGCGGTGGGCACTCACCCTCTGTGTTGTTCTTCCTGGGAACTGCACTCTGGAATTGTTCCTATTCAGCCATCTTGGACCCTCCCCTTAACTGAGAATCCACTGAATATTTCTTTTGAGTAATATCAAGTGCCACATTTAGCTATGATATCTCACTGTTGTGATGGTGTTATTTGTGTAGTCTGTCGTACTTTACACTGTACAAGGCATTTGTATTCACTTTATCCCACTTATTCCTACCAAAACCCTGTAAAGTTATTTGTATTAGTTTCATTTTACAAATGAAGAAACAAAAATCTGGGATGTTGACTTCCCAACATCCTCTAATGTTCAAAACCAAGGGAAACTAACAAAACCAAATCTACCATGGATTATTCTCAGGCTGAACATTACCTTGAAAAATGCCAGTTATGCCAGCCATGAAATTTCTGCATTTTATTTTCCTTCTATAACAATGCACTATAATTCCAATATTGTTTGCTCTATTTCTGTGATTGATCTCTATGAACATGTAAAAGCAACTGATTTTTTAGTATTCCAATATAGATTTTACAGCTACCTTCAGCAAATCATATTACAGTTTCTCCATATTCTATGCACATGTTGCAAAGAAAGAGTATTCAAGTTCTGCAAATTTTGTTGACTTCTTTGAAAATCTTAGTGAAGCTCTATACAGCCATGCATCACTTAGCAAGAAGAATAGGTTCTGAAAAATGCATCCTTAGGCAATTTTGTCACTGTGCAAACATCACAGAATGTACTTACAGAATCCTAGATGGTTCAACCTACTACTCACTTAGGTTATGTGGTATAGCCTATTGTTCTTAGGCTACAAGCCTGTATAGAATATTACTGTACTGAATATTGTAAGCAACTCTAACACAGTGGCCAGTGTCTGTGTTTCTAAATATAACTAAACAAGGAAAAGATACAATAAAAATATGGTACTAAAGATAAAAAATGCTACACCTGCATAGGGCACTTATGATGAATGGAGCTTTCGGGACTGGAAGTTGCTCTATGTAAATCAACACGTGAGCAGTGAGTAATGTGAAGAACTAGGACAAGGCTGCATGCTACTATAGACTTTATGAACAGTACACACTTAGGCTATGGCAAATGTATTTTAAAATATTTTCTTTCTTCAGTGATCAATTAATCTTCTGTAAGCTAACTTTTCTTTTTATATATTTTTTCACTTCTATTTTTATTTTACTTTAAGTTCTGGGATATATGTGCAGAATGTGCAAGTTTGTTACATAGGTATACATGTGCCATGGTGGTTTGCTACACTTGTTAGCCCGTTATCTAGGTTTTAAGCCCTACCTGCATTACCTGTTTGTCCCAGTGTTCTCCCCCCAACCGCCTGCACTCCCCGACAGGCCCCAGTGTGTGATGTTCCCCTCCTTGTGTCCATGTGTTCTTACTGTAAGCTAAGATTTTTTACTTTATAAACATTTTTTGAACTTTTTGACTCTTTTGTAATAACACTTAGCTTAAAGCACACATTGTACAGTTGTACAGAAATATTTCTTTCTATTCTTAATATCTACATATTTTTCTTATTAAATTTTTTGTGTACTTAAAATTTTTTTTTACTAAAAATCGAGACAGAAATACACCCATCAGTCTAGGCCTACACAGGGTAAGAATCATCAGTATCACTGTCTTCTTTATCTACATCTTGTCCCACTAGAAAGTCTTCAAGGCCAATAACACACATGAAGCTGTCATCTCCTATGATAACAATGCCTTATTTTAGCATATCACCAGAGACCATTTTGTAGTTAACATTTTTTTAAATAAAGAGTACACTCTAAAATAACAATATGAAGTATAGCATAATATAGAAAATACATGAACCAGTAACATAGTCATTTGTTATCAAGTATTAATGCCATTTCTTTTAATGGCAAAAACTGCAATTACTTTGCACCAACCTAATATTATGCACCATACATGATTGTACATGCTATGAGTAACGCATTGTGCTATACATTACAACAGCTACCACATCACTAGGAAATAGGAATTTTTCAGCTTTACTATAATCTTATGAGACCACTGTCATATATGCAGTCTATTGTTGACTGACATGTTATGCAGCATATAACTGTACTTCATTTCTAATTTGATTTTTAAGGTGTTTATGTCACAAAAGATGTGTTTATTATTTAAGAAATGTACTTTAGGAGAAGTGATTTAAAATACTTCTTAAATCATTCGACATCCACAGACCTTTGAAGACAATTTAAAGGTTAAACTGGCAGCACATTAGACTAATTGCAAAAATATTATATTTTTGCATACCACCTACACTGTGAATATTTAAACATAAGCATTAGTCTGTAAAAAACACAAGAAATAATTAAAATTAGCTTCTGGCTCCTAGAACTCTTTTTCACTCTCATTCTGGTTATTTAGAGGATATACACATCCAAGTAAATACGTCATCTAGCATCCTGACTCTGGGTGCTTTTATCTATTCTGATTCAATGACCTTTGCGTCCACTTCATGACAGCCACTCACTCTCTTAGGTATGTGCTGGCAAGTCTCAAAATTAGTTGTGTAACTCAGACTTATCCTCTGGCTTATAGAAACCCTTACCCAACTGAACATTTCCATTTGATTGTCTCACAAGCATTTCAAATAAAATATGTCCAAAATGGAATTCTTCTATTCCACTTAAATCTTATTATATTTTCAGTCTTCACCATCTCAGATGGCAGCACATGCACCCCAGTTGTTCAAGCCAGAAACCTGGCCATCATTCTTGGTTCCTTATTTTGTCTTACCTTCACATTCAGTGTCTCAGCCAGCCTTTTCTTTGTACCTTCTAATTGTATCATAAATCCATCCAGCATCTTTTACATCAGCTGTTAATATGGTGGTCCAAGCCTTCTTAATGAATTTCATCTCCACTTCCTATCACTGTCTCCTCAACGTAATCTGCACACAGCAAACAGATAATCTTTTAAAACAAAAATCACAAGAATACCAACTCCCATTAATTTATTGAATGATTTATCCATGCATTTCGTGCTCTACATTAAATGTATATTTCACATCCTTACACTTTTTAGAGGTTTATTAAAGTATAATTGTCATACAATATACTGCATGCATTAAAGCATACCATTTGATGAATTTAGACACAAGTATATGCCTAGAAACTCTTGAGCACACTCAAGATAACAATCATATCCATCAGCTCCAAAAGTTTATTTATGGACCTTTAATATCTCCCTCTTCCCTTTCCCTTCCATGTCTGCAGAGCACCACTGATAAGCTTTATGTAACTCAAGATCAGTTTTTAATTTCTAGAAATTTACAGAAATGAATTAATGTCTCCACTTGCCTCAGCTGTTCACATAGAGCCCAGGTTAATTTCTTCATTTCCACTCTTCCAAAAAGAAAAAAAAGAAAACAAGTTTAACGGAAATCATGGAGAAAGTACCAACATAGGTGCCCAGTTTTTAGAGTTACTTATAAATTATAAAACTCTTGAAACACTACAACACTTTCATGGACTTGTATCTTTCTCAACCTTGATAAAAAATTATATTAATAATAAACTTCCAGGTTTGTTGTTGTTTTGAGACAGAGTCTACCTCTGTTGCCAGGATGGAGTACAGTGGCACAGCCTCTGCTCACCACAGCCTCTGCCTCCTGGATTCAAGTGATTCTCCTGCCTCAACCTCCCGAGTAGCTGGGACTACAGGTGCCCGCTACCACACCTGGCTAATTTTTTTGTATTTTTAGTAGAAACAGGGTTTCACCATGTTGGCCAGTTTGGTCTCAAACTCCTGACCTTGTGATCTGCCTGCCTCAGCCTCCCAGTGTTGGGATTATAGGCGAGAGCCACCATGCCCGGCCTCTTTCTTTCTTTTATAACCTTATTATTATAGTCTGGGAGATTTTGTCTTTCTATAATAGAAATTCTATAATGTTGTTTAAAGAAACTCAATGGGCTTTTTTATGTTTACCAAGAAATTAAAATCCTAACAAATGTTTTCAGTACAAAAAATATTCCCTTTTGTAAGAATTCTTCATAGGCTTTTCTAGCACAATTTTGTTTTTATTTAATGACACTTGATGGTTCTATATGTTATTTCTATTCTACCACATGTAATTTTGATTAGGGAATACGTTTAATATTTGGAAACTATCATTTCTTTTCCCAGAATCATAATATGTTTTACTTCTTGTTGCTTTAAAAGGAAGGCTTTAAATTGCTTTTTTACAACAAGTGTGAAAGGAAAAGTCAAAATACAAACAATTTTACTTTTTGTTGGAATTTGACATTTCTACTCGCTAAATAATATAAACATGCATCACCTAAATAAGCAGTATTTTAAAAGCATCGTTTTCACATTTTAATTGTTGTCACATTTCTTCTTTGTTTAGGGAGACGTCTGGTGAACACCCGTGGGATCTAAAGAACAAGTAAGATTTAAAGCATGCTGGGTTATGTGCCTGACTTTCAAATTTTCTTTATTTTACTGCTTAATAGTGTTTTTGGTTGTAGCTTCTTAAACAAATTGTTAGACATTTTATTATGAAGTATAAGGAATAAAAGTGAACTTTCAACACTTTCAAGTTATTTGGGGTCTTAAAAAATACATATATTTTCTTTATGTAGTAAGTAGACACAAAGACAGTATGTCTTTATGGACATACATGGAGTGAAATTTCAAGTCTTAAATAATGGATATGTTTTTATGCAGAAGAACAAATATAAATCTATAGACTGAATTTTTACAAGACAATTTTTATAAGATATATACTGTTTTATTGCATCATTGTCTTAGTGTGACCTCTAGCCTATCAATGGAGTAGGTCAGTGAGCAGTGAGTGGTTGATTCATTTTCCCAAACTCCACCTCATGTGGAACCATGATTCTGTTAACACCAGAGATAATGAATAATACAGTAACCACTCAATATTGGAATGAGATGTGTTGGGATAGTTATGAGGGAAACTTCAGTTAATGGAGTGGGAAAGAGAAAGTGTGAAGTGGAGTCATAATGAAAGCAACTAAGTAAGGGAAGAACTGAAAATAATAAAGAAAGAAGACAGATCTTCAAAGAATAAAAATAAATAGAGTAAACAAATAGATTATATATACTTGGGCTTCATTGTAAATATTTAGAAGAAAGAAAAGAGTGGTGGAGCAAATAAAAAGTAGAAAGCAGAGATTGGAAACTAAATATAGAGACAGGATATGCAATAAATAGTGCTTAAGAGAAAGGGAAAGAAACGAGCAGTAAAAGTAGAAGAAAGTTCCATTTAAAATTTTTGCATTTTCACTTATTTAACAATTTAGGTAATTTAAACTACAGCTTGAATGGTTTATAAATGGAAGCACTGAATATTTTTATCTATTTCATTGAAAAAGAAAAAAAATCTAGTCATCATGCAATTATTCAATGTTTCTGAGAATCTTGCTTTGTGCTCAGTTTAAGCCATGTTTAAATGAAGAAAATGTTTCTTGATTTATTTCAAGTTTTCTTACTAGTGTTCTAAACTTTCTATATTTATGAAATCACTTGATTCTAAAAAAGGGAAAATTGTGCATTTAAGGAGGTGAAATAAATCATTAAAATGTATTTCTACTCTGCAGAAAGCATATGTTAAATAATTCATATTTACAGTTAGAATGGTTCATATTACTCCTGCAATCAAAGACACAAAGCCCTAGAATTACCCTCTAGTTATCCTGTAATTGCTACTTGCTGGCAAAGGAAAGGTTAACAGTGGTACTGATCTCAACACTAATACACAGGTTTACCAAGGAACCTGGAGAATTGAGTTTTTCTATCCAAAGAATAAATCATAAAATTCAGCAAGATAATCTTTCTTCTCATTGATGTAAGGATAAAATAAGTAAAAATTTCTTTTTAGCAGCAGTTGGGAAAGTATGGCTCTAAGTTTATGGTTGTTGCTGTTGTTCATTGGTTTTGGTGGCTATTACGTATTAATTATTTATCATTACAACAAAGGGACTCTTACTAATAGTCGCAGTGTCTTGGAGAAAATACTTTGGTTATTTATGATCCATTATATATATAATACCATCACCACTAGGCCACCATACACTGTTATTTGTAACCATAGAGTAGATCTCAGTGGGGGCAAAGTAGAAAATGTCCATTGACTCTGAATCCAAAATATTGGGTAAAATCCCAGCACCACCATTAAGAGCCACTTTATATCCTGCTCCTCAACATTTTCATGTTTAAAATGAGGAGAATACTGCCTACTGATGGGATTGCTATGGCATTTGAGCAAGTTGTCAATCTGAAAGTACTTTGAACTTGGTCAACATTGCTGGATGACATAACTGGGGAGTCTTGGGTTCTAGCTCCCTGCAGCCCCCTGCCCCAAATCCCATGAAGCTACCCAAATTACTTTGCAAAGATTGCTACAGGTGTTTGTACTTGTGATTCAACATTAGTATTTTTTAAGTCATTTAGGGGGTGGGTCAAACAACCATTTGAGAAGCTTTAGTTATCAGCCTCATTGCTCTGGATCTGGAGTAGAGCCTCATAAAAATAACCTGCTGTGGGAGCCTTACATTCCTTTAATGGAATAAAACCAGGACCATCTCCCCCATTTTAACCAGTACTGGGCTGGCTGGTTTTACATATATTCTCTCATATAAATCTCAAATCAATCATGGAGGAATATATGTTTGGCCCCATTTTTAGATGATTCTTATAAAGGCTTAGTAACATGACTGAGGAACACAAATAGAAAAGAGAAAGAACTGGAATTGGAACCCAGAGCTCTTTCCATAGCCCATGTATATTACAAATATATTTTACTGCCTTCCTCAGTGAAATGTGGTATTTTTAATGCAACTATTTTGGGGAAAATTATCACAGTAATTTTATTCACATTGGTATGGAGGCAGTCTCAGAGTTGTGCCTTGGACAAGCTCTGTGAGAAAGCATTAGTAAGCTTTTTTTTTTTTTTTAATCCTCCAACTCTTTCCTTTTTTGGCAGTTAAAAGCAAATTCCTCAAGTCCTTCTGCCTGTGCTTTAAGGCCCAATTCTTCCACATTCCTATAATCGTTTAGCAGAGGGAAGACCCAACTCTGCTTTCCTTCTACTTAGTGGCATTCTTCACCTCCATAACAACAAAAAAGTCTTCTCTTTTTTGTGCACCTGATTTTCTGCTTATGGTGTAAAATTGGTAATTTATCTAAGTTGATCTAAGTATACTTGTTGAAGTCAGGGAAGAGGGTAATTATTATATCCAAATGCACTTTGAACAGTCCTTTTGAAGCTCCATTCTCTTCATCTTCTTTAAGTGAAAGTAAGTTATTAGAAAGAAATGAAAATAAATTCTTTGGTTACAACAAAGTGGTCCTGATCCAGACCCTACCCAAGAAAGGGTTATCGGATCTCATGAAAGAAAGAATTCAGGGCAAATCCAGAGTAAAGTGAAAGCAAGTCTATTAGGAAAGTGAAGAAATAAAAGAATGGCTACTCCATAGACAGAGCAGCTGCAAGGGTTATTTCTTGATGATATGCTAAACAAGGGGTGGATTATTCATGCCACCCCTTTTTAGACCATGTAGGATAACTTCATGCCATTGCTATGGCATTTGTAAACCGTCAAGGCACTGGTGAGAGTGTAGCTGTGAGGATTACCACAGGTCACTCTTGTGGCCATCTTGGTTTTGGTGGGTTTTAGCTGGCTTCTTTACTGCGCACTGTTTTTATCAGCAAGGTTTTTATGACTTGTATCTTGTGGTGACCTCTTATCTCATCCTGTGACTTAGAATGCCTTAGCCATCTGGGAAAGTGGCCCAGTAGATCTCAGCCTCATTTTATCCAGCCCCTATTCAAGATGGAGTTTCTCTAGTTCAAACGCCTCTGACACTTTCATGATTGATTGAACGTTTAATTTTTTTTTTTTTTTTTGAGACGG
>NW_016107479.1:883550-977765 GCF_001604975.1 Cebus imitator | reverse complement strand
CTCAAAAATGCTGACTATTTTTAGGTTTGGTCGTTTAACCTAATCCCCGACCACTTGAAGCTTTGTTCAGGATGGTCTCGATCTCTTGACCTCGTGATCCACCCGCCTCGGCCTCCCAAAGTGCTGGGATTACAGGCGTGAGCCACCGTGCCCGGCCATATTTAATTTTTAAAAAGCTATCTAGCTAATTTAGTTAAAATAAACCTGGCTTATTCTTTTATGGACAAATTAATTTTAAATAGTTAAAGTATTTTTTTTAATCTGTAATTCTCACTCTACTCATTTATACACACATATACTCACATGTCTACCTACTTACCTAAACACGCACTTATAAATAGCAAAATCTTTTATCTCTTTTCAATGAAATAAATATTGTATTCTATATTTAGAATAAATAATGTTGAAAAAGTGATTTTGGAGAAAGGTTGAAATGACTGAGTCTTAAATGTGTCCTGTATAATCAACACCTTTCTAAACATCATGTTTTAAGTAGTCATGTTACTTCAGACATTAGAGGCTCAATGTGTTTAGAAATACATTTTCATCATGTTCATACACAATACAGATTTTTCCTTCCTCAGATTGTCCCCTGTGTAAACATACTGCTTGATAAAGATGACAGTCAAGTTAACTTGATTGCTGGGCAGCTGTATTGTTATTACCATAAGTAAACACACATACTTCCTCTTTACATTATTCCTGGTAAGGAATCTCTAGACAAACACAATGCTTTCCCTGGATTGACTGTAATCTTATTCACTCTAGGTAATCACATATGTATCATTCATATTAATACTTTTACAAAACTGGATTTAATATATAGAAAAGTTCAGAGGAAAAAGGTATACTATTAGGTGGCATTTTTAACCGCATGACTAAAAGCAAAAATATTATTGACAAATATTTGGAGACTTATACAATCAAAGGAATACAATTTGCACAACATAAGCACATTTCTGTTCAGATTGTGAGAACGAAGGATCATGGCAAAGTTTTATTCAAAGATATCAGCTTTGCTCATGAATCTCAAATAAATGCTTCCAGGAAAAATAAAAAAACAAACATGAGATTGTAGTATAGACCAAACGGTTATTTATTTTACTCTTTAATTCCAAACACAGGTATTATTCCTCTCTGATTATTACTTAGAGCTTATTATTTACTTATTATGGAAAAATGTTTGTTATCTACAAGTACTGATAATGAAAATCAGAAGGTATCAAGAGGACAAAAATGCAGCAGCCACGAGTTCAAGAGTGAGGGAGCACTGAAAGTCCAGTTTCACACCGAGACTGGTTAAACTGTAAGATGCACCAAACAAAAGATCCATTTTATCTGGGAACCCCAGCTTGCCACTGATACTTTCAGGCCACTAGAGGCCCTTTTGTGAAGGAAATAAATGGTTTAATTTGTGGGACCCCAATGATTGAACCAATGTTGACCATGGCACCTTTACCACCCCTGGAAAAAACAGTGGATATATCCCCAAACCTGTTATACCTAAGTATTCCCTGAATTTTGAGTCTACTTGGGTGCTTGGATCGGGTAGAGCTGCTTCTGTCTGCATTGCCTGTACAGTTGGTCATTATAGTTAATTAACTGCCCTCCAATGCTGCCTGCAATGCTGCAGGGAAAGACAGAGAAGCAAGCTTGGAGAATTGTTGCTTTTGTCCTCTGGGGCAGTTAAAAAAAAAAAAACAAAAAAACTATTTGCTAAATATGGACTGTTACCCAATATAGAAGTAAGGTTCCTTCCATATTTGAAGTCTATTATTAGTTCTGCCTTGTGAGTGATCGCTTCTTTGCTATCATCGATGATCAATGATAGGACCCAACAATGTCAGTGCAGCATTCTGGGGCATTTCCATGGCACATTTATTTTGCCCATCACCTTGAGAATGGTTTCCAAGATTAATTCTAGTGTCAATGGCCTCATATATTAATTACTGCTTCAGAAAGGCTTCATCTGAGTGTAGTCATTCTTTTGTAACTTTGATGTAAACCCCTAATGCCTCAGATATTGAAAAAAACCAGAAAGCCTAAGAATTAGCAAGAGTGTTCAAATAGCATTGCCACTTAAAAAAAAAAAATTACCCATGCTATCTGCATCCCCCACTTTAACTTCTTTTCTTTCTGCCCGTTAGTGTCATCTGTTGTGTTTAATGTTTTCATTCAAAAAATTGAGACACTCAAATTTTGCTGAAAATTTCATCTAAGACTGTGACCAACCATCTGGTATAAATTGGATATAGATTTCTAGAGATGTAGGCCAGTGGATAGTGAATACAAAGGCAAGTCACAGATTTTCTTTTAGTATTGCTGAGTTTTGTGAAGTTTTATCTCTGCCTGATGTTTTTCAGGATATAGTGGCAAGAATATACACCCTCGTATGGCAGAAAATAGCAATTTCTTATCCTGGATGGCAGAATGGCAAAAATACATACATATGGCATCAAACTTTAATTGATAGAACTTGATAAAAAATTTCAATACTATTCTGTAAATCTCCTTCAAAGTCTGTTTCATTCTCACATCTACTTAAAGTAGAACAGTCGTTAGACATTGTAAATAGTTTTCCCTGTCTGCGTGTGAAAGGAATCATCTTACCCATTTGATATTTTTAACCACTTTTACCACCTATGAATTTGCCTACATGACTCCCTTTTGTGCATGGATTTCTGGCTTCTGCAGTCATCTTAAATACTGTGAATAATGCTTGGCTCATGGTCCTCAGTCAGTGTTTATTAACCACGTATGTATTGGGCAGGTTTATTAGTGTTCTGTGATATGTAAGAAACTCAGCGGCTTAATACAAAAATTTATTTTTTATCTCTCACTTTAAGGTAGGAAATGTCATAGTTGGGTCCTCTGCAAGAATGCAATGAACGTGTCAACCAGGGCTTGGTTCTCATCTGGAGGCTTGATTGGTGATGGATTCACTTCCATGTACTCAAGTTGTTCGCTGAATTCATTTTCTGTGGCTGTTAAGAAGACTGACGGCTTTGGCTTTGGCTGTTGGCTAGAGGCTTCTCTCAGCTCCAGGAGCTGCCTGAAGTTCCTTGACTGTAGCTTTTTCCATAAGCCCTCTCACAATATGGCAGCTTGCTTCCTTAAAACCAGCAAGGGAAAGGGGCACCTTCTATTACCAGTCTGACAGCAAGGTGGAGACTTATATAATGATTCATAATCAAGAGAGTAAAATCCTATCATCTTTCCCAAGTTATGCTGGTTAAAAACATGTCACAGGTCCTGCCCACACTCAGTGGGGCAGGATTATACAATCTGGACACCAGGAGAAAGAGACCACAGGAAAGACCTTAGAGTCTCTTTGCCACAACAGATACCATCAAAAGAACCAGTGCCAGGGTCTTCCCTGAAACCCTAACTTTGAACTAGAATTGAAAATCACGTTAGAGAAAGAACATGTTAGTTTGGTCTCACTAAGGAAAATATAAAATATTTGTTAAAACAGCTGTAGGGTGTAGAATTATCACTATACTAGTTTACTAAGGTACCACTGAAGTACAATGGGCATTTCCCATTGTAAAAGATAGACTCTTCAGGGAATAGGGATATATTCGTAGCTACTCTGACAGTGAATAGCATATGATCCTCTTTCTTTGCTGAGTGCATTCTGAGTCTTAGGCCTTTGAATAACACCATTTGTTCTTAATGTACATCTTGCATCTCTACTATTGTTTGGCCTATAACAACCACAGATGTGATTATATCCTATGTAATTACATGCTGCAGTTAATATGTATTTTACCATATATTTATCCATAGGTCTGTTTTTTCAAATTACTGCTTAATTCTATGATATTTAAATGAAAAGCTCCAGGCTTACCAGTCTTCCAGGATGTGAGAATAATAGATGATTTATAAGCTATTTCCCCCAAAAAACAGTACGTTGGTATATATGACCACGTAACCTAGGGGAAACTACAGTTGATGATTCCTGAAAAAACTCCTCGCTTCTGTATCTTCCTGGAGTTCAGAAACAGATGCTATTTCTGAGCACCCCTACACACTGCAATTGGCATTCTCTACTTAGGAGACACGATCTCTAAGGTAACCAGGATGCACATGTCATACCAATTTTAACTAGGGCAATCTAAATTATGAGCTTGCTACATATGAACCCTAGGGCAAAGGAAATGTTTTCTGTACCAAAATAATCAATATTCATCATTAACTTTTAAAAATAATGATATTTATTCACACTAACTCTCACTAGGGATACCCCTGGTGGCTGTCGTGCAATAAGCACATGATATTTGTCTGCACATCACTAGCCCATCTGACATGCAGAAATAATCACATGACCATCCAGTGCCTGTGTGTCGGCCAAGCTCTTGTCAGCAACTGATGACACACTCAAAAGATGTGTTCTTAATAGAGGAGAGCTTAATATATTGACTGTTTACAGAGGATGGACAGGATGAAAGGATCGAGGATCGTCCTGGGTTAACTGGAAGCTACTTCCACACCTTGGCTTGATGAAGTTATCAGAACCCAGAAAGACCTGTACTGTTGAAGAGGGCCACTAATAAGAACCTAACCTCACGTAAAGAAAACCAACATGTGATAACATGTGCACTGGCAGATAGCCAGGGAAGTAAATAACACGTATTGTCTTTCCTTCTATCTTCTAATATTCTGCTGGTATTTCCCATTACCTGAACTAACAAGAAGCCATAAAGCAAGAGAGCCTAGTTGATGCAGTCAATAAATATTGAACTCACCAGGCACAGAGCAGGGGATGAAAGGTGAGAGTGGAATATCCTATATTCCACTCAGTATCAATGTGCATCAGTAACTCAAAAAGTCTTATAGATAATTTTGTCCCATTTGTATTAAAATTCTAACTTTTATTCATAGTCTGATTTCTATCCTTTGTGTCTTTCTTTGATGCTTGGAAAATACTGGGTAAAGATATGCTGAATCTGTTACTTTCTAACATTGTTTTAGGAAGTCCATCAACCATCTATTGCCTTTGTTCAGATTTTGGCATCTTTTCAGAAATCTGGGACCTCTAGGAGGAATTGCTGAAATCTTGAATGACTTTCTAACCATTCACAATTGGAGTCTCCCCTACGGCAATTCATAAGAATTTCCATCTTTGTGCAGGCTGGTCATGTTTAAGACATTTCTGTAACTCCAAGTCTCTTTAAAAGGAAGGCCCAAGAGAACTATAGGAACAAAAAATTACTCAGGATCCCTGCATAGAGGCCCCATGACAAACTAAAATTCTCAAGTAAGCCTAAAATTTCAAGAGCTCCTTGAAAGCAGGCTAGCCAAAATCTAGAGAGAATTTGTGAAGATTACTATAAATTATAGCTTATTATCTAGTATTTTTGCAATTTGTCCTTATACTCATTATGTGGCCAAAGCATCCAAAAAAAGCTTTATGCCTAGATGTGAGCTAGAATATTTCCAAATTGGCACATACATCACAAAATGAAATTCTTTAGTTTAATCCACAGATACTCCAGTATCTCCTACATCTAAATCATATTAACACAAATCACCATTCTACTTGTTTCTTATTTCTAAGCACTCATACAAATTTTTCCAGATCTTTCCAATTTTTTTCTCTCCATACCAACTGGCTTCTTATCTTCATATAGTTTTCTCCTTTCCAGTTTTAAATTAAAATAACTGCTAAAAACCACCATGGCACACATTTTCCTATGTAACAAACCAGCACATCCTGCACAGGTACCCTGGAACTTAACATAAAATTTTAAATAGCCAAAGGTGACTGTCCCCAAGAAAAAATAAAAATAATAAAAAAAAAAAAACAGCTGCTGACATTTGTGCATCTGTGAAGCCTTTAGTCACTACCTTTAGAATTGTAAAGGCTCTAAAACCCAATCTTTCAATTCTGTTGAGGTTAAGTCTAGCCTTTGTATGACTTGGAAGTAGTCAACCTTTATTAATTCTCAGTTTCTTGCTCCTTAAGCATATCATATCCCTGGTAATTTTTGTTAAGATTTTGATTTTGTGTATATAAAGTGCATTGTAAATATCAAACAAAATATTGATGTAAATAATGGGGAAAATTCCTAAATAAAATTTGAGGTGAATGAGAGAATGATTTGTACTTTTAGAGCAAGGTCTGCTCTTTTTATACACACATTAGCCTGATCATATGGGTTTGGTTGTTATTGTTTGTCTTGTCTTTCAAATAGATTTCATCTGAAGCTGCTATGCCAAACACTACTTTGGTTCTTCATTTAATTGTAGTTATATTATGTCAGATTTTCCTAAAAAGTTCAATGTTATAAAATTTATCTTAAGCAAAATTGTCTTTATGCTTTACCGGACATGCTTCCTCAATTAGTATTATGATTAAAGAGGGGAAAAACATAGGATTTTACAAAGGTTCTCAAAAAATAGTTACAGTAACAGAGTATATTTAAAATCATACCACCAGCGAATCCCAGTAATTACTAAAAAGACTAATTAAAACTATTTGCAAAACGCCAAAAATTATGTTAAATAGCAGTTGAAATATTTTAACCCACAATTTCACTGTTCGATTTTTTTGTACTTCCTTTCTTGCTTCAAAAAGAAAGATCAACAGTATAATAGGTGCAAAGTTCACTCCATCTTTTTTTCCATAGGATTGTCAGATTGACACACTAGAATGCATTTTCACTAACTAATGAAGGGGAGAAGGCCTGTGTTACCTAATAAAACCTCATGGACTGTGGGTTTTTTGTCTACACCATAGGATAAGTAAACATCCTAAAAGTTAAAAACATGAAAAGCTACCATCTTGTAATCTTATCTTTCTTCATCAGTTTTTATATCTGTTTTTCTAAAGCAGATTTTCTTTTAATTTCTGACTTTTATTTTATTTTATTTTGATACTGAGTCTGGCTCCATGGCTCAGGCTGGAGTGCAGTGGCACGATCTCGGCTCACTTCATCCTCAGTCTCCAAGGTTCAAGCAACTTTCCTGCCTCAGCCTCACGAGTAACTGGGACAACAAGTGCACGCCGCCACACCTGGCTAAGTTTTTACAGCTTTAGTGGAGACAGGGTTTCACCATATTGGCCAGGCTGGTCTTGAATTCCTTACCTCGTGGATTCACCTGCCTTGGCTTCCCAAAGTGCTGGGATTACAGGTGTGAGCCACTGCGTCCAGCCTTATCTGATTTTTAAATGATACTTGTTTACTATTGTTTAAAGTAATTATAATTAACCTCCTCTCCCATGACTTTGAATAAGAAATTTTACCCAGAGGTCAGTAAGAGCACAACAGCTTCTGCAGCAAAGAGAATCTCTCCAGTCCTTCTGTAAAAAGGAGCATCTGTGCTTATATAACTGGGTCCCTTTGTTTAAATGGATAGATTTGTCTTTATGGAACAAACACTCACGTCCTACCCGCAATTTTTACACTGCTAGCAAGATGGTTCTGAAATGCAGACTATTGCGTGTCTTATTACTGCTTAGGGCCAAGCTTTT
This sequence comes from Cebus imitator, assembly GCF_001604975.1. Taxonomy (NCBI): domain Eukaryota; kingdom Metazoa; phylum Chordata; class Mammalia; order Primates; family Cebidae; genus Cebus; species Cebus imitator. Next base: position 970,288 of record NW_016107479.1, on the reverse strand, counting down.
CAATCAGTGCAAAGCTGTTTATGAACTGATTCCTTCCTGTTTGTAGCCTCCTCTGTCTACCTACTCTATCCCAACTTCCATGCCTCTGTGCATGTCTTAGCACTATGAAATTCCTCATATTGCTCCCCCAAAGCCTGGATTATTTCATGGTACTATGCCTTTCATATGCATCTTATTCAGTGACTCCTGCAGCATACTAAATAAACTTCTAATATCTCCTACTCTATTATAATAACAAGTTTATATGTCTATACTTTCCAAACCATGGAGAACAATTTGAGGGTAGGGACTGCACCTGATTCTTCATTGGGCAAAACAAAACAAAACAAAACAAATCCAGCCAGGTGTGGTGACACATACCTGAGGTCCCAGCTACGCTGGAGACTGAAGTGGGAGGATTGTTTGAGCCTAGGAAGGCAAGGCTGCAGTAAGCCATGTTTGCAACACTGCACTCCAACATGGGCAACAGAGCAAAGACCCTGTCTCAAGATAATAAGCAATCAATCATAAAAAATGATTGTGTTTTATATTACCCATGGAGTATCCAGTAGATAGTATGCTCCAAATAAATGTTTTTGAGTAAATTTATCATGCCACAATTAAAGCTTGAGAGGTCTAGAAGGATCCTCCCAATGCAGCTGTAAGAATTTATTGATACTTTATCAAGCAGAGGGAATCAACCTAATAATTCTTACCATAATCACATTGGTATATGTGAGAAAATGGGTGAACATTTGGGTCAATTGATAGGATGTGAATCTTTTTGTTTCTAGTCTGAAATGAAAGAGATTACATCACTGTCTGGTCTTAGCTCTAACTTTCAATAGTTTTGTAGGTTTCAGTTGATTTCTCCTTTAGTCACAGAAAGACATAGTTCCTGAATGCAAAACTATGCTTCATTCCTGTCACAGAGACAAAAAATACCATCTATTTGCAATTCAGTTATAACTTAACATTTAAAATTGTTGGAAAAACAATTAGTAAAAAGAACATAAAAGCCACATTGATTCAATATTTTTATTATAACCAGATTATGTCAAAAGGGAACCATAACCTCCCTTATGCATGCCACAGACTCCTTGCACATTTGGTATATTTTCCACGTCTCAGTGATAATGCTGTGTTCTCAAAGGGAGAGTCTAATAAATATGTATTTTAAGTTAATTGGTGTCCTCTTTATCCAACAGCATGCTAAATGAGGGCAGGGCAAGAACATGTATTTACATATGTGTTAAACGTACTATACACACATATTACGCACCTGTATACACAAGGACATAGTATACCTACAGCACATTTCCCCACTGTGGGAGAATACATAGGTTAAAATATGTGATGAAAATAGTTTCAAAGAAAATATATGGTGTAAATAAAATAAATTTTAAAAAATAACTATTTTAAAAGAAAGTAAATAAAACTTAGGTAGTGGGGAAAAAAGAAACTTCAACCACAGGTTTATTCTTGTATATTTTTCTTGTAAATTTTTTGGCCATTTACATATTATTATAATAGTTATTTTATATCCTTTTTATAAACAAGGAATATTAAATGACATAATTTGGTGGAGATGTTTCTTTTAGTTGGTCTAGAAATTCAGCTTTAGTATTATCTAATACCCAGCCCAAACCTAATAGCATTTGCCAGTAAAACCATACTATGTTTTATTCTTGAGTGTCTCATTCAAATTGAATCCAACCTTATATTATGTATGTATTAAGAAACATTTTTGTCTGGACAGAACTCTGGTATTAGAAGTTAATTATAACACCAAATCTCATATTAACACAAATCTCATGATCAACATGTGTTTAAATATAGCCTAGTCTTCAGGAGAAACATGGCATATGGAACTCAGAGTGTATCTCTGCTGCCTTCAGAAACACTTCTAAAATAGCAGCTAAGAAATTTTAAAAACACAATAGTACAAAGACACATTAAACAGGAAGAAGTAAAATTGGTTGAGAGGTTTCAACAAAGTCTTGGAAGACGGAAAATAGATAACTTGGCAAAGTGGAGAAATCTGAAGCTCATGTGCCAACAGCATAGGTGACAGTGACAAGTGTGCCACCTCACCCTTCCGCCTCTGAAAACCTGGAAACGCTCAGGACTTGGATGTACCAGTATAGAGAACTAATAAAAAAAGATCTTAACACTGAAAATACGGGGGTGGTTAGAAAGTCTCTAAGATATGCTTAGGTCACCAAATTGCTTTCCATGTTTACATGCAGCTATGAGACCACATTTTCCCCATTCTTACAAGAGATTAGAGGTGTAAAACTTCAGGAAAATTGAACTAAGAATATCAAAACAAAGTCTTGCTGAAATGAGGCACTAGTAAGAAACTATGAGAAAAAGGACACACATCTGTCTTTCCTGGACACAAACTTCTTACTTCCAGGGTACTAGAACAAAGACTAAAATGTGAGTATTCTGCTCTGGAGAAACATAATGGGGCTTGAGAAAATGCCCACATATAAGGATATATGGAGGCTGGCGTTCTAAAATACAGCTATCTCATTATCCAATCACCCTATCATCAAAAAACTTCTGAACCAACTAAGCACCTCCACTGCACACATACTGACACAGGACTGCCCATAACAACTTCTTACAGCACAAGTCAGATAGTCAAGGATGACCAAACATGTAAGGGACAGTTATAACAAAAAAGAGAACAAAACAAAAAAAGATACAAACCAGAGAGCAGAATTTTAAAATATTAGATTTATGAAATTACAATAGGATGTTTCTTCAAAAATAGAATATGCAGAGAAAAATATAAAGATCCTGGGTATTTAAAATATTATAGCAGATAGACAAAATGCAAGAGGAGGGATGAATGATAAACTTGAAAAAGCCTAGAAAATGGAACAAAATGACAAAGTGATAATAGGAAAAAAAAATTGAATGAAAGAATGAATCCAAGATGTCTAATATCTAACTAAAATGACTTCTTTAAAAATGACAAGAGAAAGACATACTTTTAAAAAAATCTAAGGAATAAAAATAACGTAGATAAAACAAGAGAAAATCTTCCTAGAACTGAAGGACATGATTCATCAGGTTGAAAGGATCCAATGTTTGCTCAACATATGGATTTTTAAAAAGAACTACTGTGAGGCATGTCATGGTAAAATTACAGAATAACAAAGCTAAATATTCTAAACCCAAAAGGTGTAGACAGGAGGGAGGGCAGTGGTAATCCCAGGACATATAATAAGAGATGGGAATAAGAATGAAATTGTAGTTCTCAAAATAGCATTGAATACCTGTATGCTAGAAGAGAGAAACCTCTAGAAGAAAAATAATTTTCTGCTTAGAACTCCGCATCCATCCAAACTGTCAGTAAAGCATGAAGGTATAATCAGGTAATTTCAGACAGGCAAAGTATTTTAAAAATCACTTCCTATCTAATCATTCAAAAGAAACAACTGGAAGTTATGCTTAAGCAACCTTTGGGGGTGTAAACTACAATGTAAAAAAAAAAAAAAAAAAAAAAAAAAAAAAAAAAAAAAAAAAAAAAAAAAAAAAAAAAAAAAAAAAAAAAAAAAAAAAAAGATCCAAGGAGCAGGAGGTCAAACACAGGAGAAGGGTAAAGGGAGTTCCCAGAAAAATAACTATACATAGGCATCTAAGGCTACAAGTTCAGGTTGATGTAGGAAGGTAAAGGCATGTTGATTTCTGAGAAGGGACTGGAATTGATGGAAAGTTTGTAGCTGTTTTGGAGTAATTAGAAATATTGATAGGCTTGTATTCTATCTGTTGGAGTATTTTAGTAAAAAGCAATAGGGCCAAGCACATAAAAAAGCTAAGTATATTTTAAAAATTCATCAGGTACTTGTATTGAAGGTATAGTTGTACAAAAAATACATTATTTTCTTTTAGATTTTATTAATTTTAGAGGCTTTGGGGAGTGATGAAGACGACAATCTCCTTGTTCCGCTGTCACCCTTTAGCCATCTTTGGGGCTACCAGTTAGCACAAAGTCATCTAGTGTGGAAAACGAAATCAAGTGATTCAGAGTTGAAGGGTAGAGCTGAAGAGGTCTATTGAGATGAAATTTTTCTATTTTCCTAAAACACATTGTCATGTGTTTCTATATATACCTCTACACATAACTTCATCCACAGTTTGAAATGAAGTTTAATGTATCTTTTCATTTTGATATCCTTAAGACATGTGGATAGGAGCACACAGTCTTTTAATTTTATGCTTTAAAATAATCAGACAGTCAGAAGGTAAGATAAGCTGAACTTACTTTTTACTTGTTATAAAAAGGCAAATAATTAAATCTTACAAATAGTCCATTTTCTCTACCCTATCTTGCTGTAGGTGGGGATAGATAAAGAAAGAGCTGTTAGATTTACCATCTACCTTTATCTAGCTGTATTAAATGTAAATATGACCCCCCAATATTTTTTAAATAACTTCTTTATTTCATAGACAAGTACCGCTTAATTAGAGGTTTTTTCCACACCAAAAAAATGTGTGTGTGTGTGTGTGTGTGTGTGTGTGTGTCTGTGTATAAATGTCTGTGGAGTCATTTGAATTTCAATTGATCCTTATCCTTGATTTCTTACTATGCCAAAGTATGAAACTTTTTTTTAAACATTGGGGAAACTGAGTTATGATACCAGTAATACTCCCTAAAATTATGATTAGACCATCAAGCAGATGCTTACATAATATCATTTCCCAATTTCTGAGTAAAAAATAACAGGTAGATTACGTGAATAAATATGGTAATTGCAGGCCAATGGGAATTGCAAATTTAGACTTCAATCTCCATTTTAACAAGACCTCACTTACAGAGATAAAACTCTGGGGATCAGTGACTATTCAGAATAACATTAGTCTTTAAAATTAAATTTGTAAATACCAAGTGAATGAATGGTTTGTGCCTTGTTTATTTCTTAATATAAATAGACTTTCTTTTTAAAAGTATATGTTTTGTTTATTCTTGAGAACAAGAAGAACAAAAAGAAAAGATGAGGAGAGTCTAAATTTATAAATTATGCACCATTATATTTGCTCTTATAGCCTATCTAACATAGGAGGACCCAGAATGAAAGAGTCAGACTTTAATGTTGAAAATTACATTACATCATCAGTTGGATACACCTCTAATCTTTCTTTTAACAACTAAATTCATGTGCTTCAGACACAAAAGTGAAAGAAGTCTTCAACGAATCAGTTGCACTGTGCTTCATTCTAAACCAGGCAACAGCCATCTTATAGATTCATTGATGCATTTTGTTCTATGAAGATTTAAAATTTATGATAAGAAAATTTAAAATTCAGCCTATTTAGATAGGAGCCCCAGAAGCTCTCTGCTAAAGGAAATTGTAGAGTCTTATATTTTCCAAATAATCATCACATGTATGACTTTATCTTTCTATAGTAAGTTCTACAGGTTAGTGAAGCCAGTTAACTGGTTTAGAACAGTAGCCCAGCCACTGAACAATGGGAGTATAAATCTGCTTCCAGACATCCCCAATTATGATAAGAAATCTTGATTTCCTCCTCGGAAAAGAGAAAGAATCTCTCATTTAAGAAAGGCATGGTTATAGCCAGTGAAGCTTGCTAAAATGCATGAGAAAAATAATAAAGTGAACTTTATTAAAAGGCACCCCTGGGTGCAATTTCATCATCCTCTACAGCTGACAGCAGCAGAAATTGTCACCTGGTTCCTTTAGGCTTCTTATACTTAGGTTTTTATAGAATGCCTCTTCACCAAAAGGATCAGGAGAGTGTAATTGCAGGAACCTTTTTAAATGATGTGTGAGCTTTGGGTGGTTCATTCAGAATGCAAATTAATTTCATACTTCCTTGTTTTGCACATCAATTATTTCATGATGATGTTACTCTCTCACGAGAATTATAAATTATCATTAATAACAGTCATTATTTTTTAGGCACCTCGTATGTAGCATTCACCATGCTACTTCCATTTACACATGCTATTTCGTGTTCTCATAACATTCAGGCAAGGTGGTTGCCATTTTATCCACATTTTATTGAGGAGGAATTTGGCACTCAGAGTTTTGCATTTCTTCTGTATCATTTAAAATATCTAGCAGTGAACTGAGCAAATAGAAAGTTGTCAATATCTGTTGTTACCTGGCTTATTATTAAGCTCCTCTAAGCTAGTTGAACTTGCTTCCATTTCAACCAGTGGAAACAGGCTGTAGTTATAGCAAAACTATTTGGATCTTTCCCCTGAAGGCCCATTCAAAATATATGCACTAGAGGGCATAAAGAGAGCATGGCTAATGAAGGAATGGCTGGTTCCAGCAAATGATGCTATGGCCCATAATGAGCTTAACACCTGGCAGATAATGCAAATGGCACTGAAAATTAGCTCATTTTTGGCTTCCCCATGCCCTGTGCAATTGAACAAAACTTGCATTGAAAATAAGCCCAGTTTGGAGTTTTGTTTTGTTTTGTTTGTTTTTGCTATACACACGTGATTTGAATCTGAGCTGTGGCTCAGTGCTGTACACTTACTAGTTCCGCTGCTCGTGCCACACCAAAAGACACAAGTTTTATGGGCTCCAGGGGAGTTTGGTTTTCAAGCCTACCTCTGGTACACAGGCAGTTTTGCCCTCCACAGACAGTTTTGCCCTCGGTCTCTTAATTTGCAAGGTGGATATATCATCCAAACATAAATTAATTTTTCCTGGTACTTTTTCACCTTTTGAAAATGGGAATGATCCATATGGATAAAGAAAGTCAGGAAGAGAAACATTTGGGAGTAATTATATGGGATGCAGTCATTCCGGATTTTGATTATCTTAGCCAACAAGAGCCAAGTAACAAAACAGCCACAGAGTGTTATGTGCCAAAAGTTTCGAATTCCAGAGAGTTTATACTATATAGGTGATTTAAAATTGACGTGATTATATAGTTCCAAAAATACTTGTGTTGAAATGGTTGAACTGTAGGAAGAGAACAAGGATATGAGGTTTTTATTTTATATGATAATTTGTTTAAAATATTTTATATATAGCCTGGAGATACTTCAGAGCTTTTGTGACATATTCTTAAACTTTAAAATAGACTGAACTAATGTGGATGCTTCCCATATTGTATATTATACCACTAAAAATGATACTGAATATCAAATCATACAATAATTTGGAGTTCTGACTGACAAAAGCTGTTTACCTTAAATTCTTTCAAATAAAACCATAGTCTATAAGGGATTATAGTCTATAAGAACACAGAGATTTATCTAAAGGGGAAATATAAGCACATGGATACTCAATATTGGTCTTTGCAATGCAGCAAATGATTTATAGTGAGATGAGACCTAGTCCAGAGGTTAAGTTGGTTTAGGAATGCAATGGCCATAAGACTGAGAAGTAGATGATTTGTTTGAAAGATAACAAATCACATAAAAGTTGATGCATTGTCACATTCCTTTGTGTAGTAATATTATCAGGCATTTACAGATTGTAAGTTTTCTGATTTTACTAACAGAGCTAAGTCTTTAATAATCTTAGTAAGAAGAGAAGAGACTTTTTCAGCTATTGCAGGCCAAAAACACAGAATGGGCATTAAGGGGAATTGGTTTGAAGTAGCAAGTAATCAACCAATATTCTTGCTAATGATGATATCAAAGCTCAGCTCAGCCTGTCATTCACAATTTACTTACTGCCTATTGCTAAAAAGACTTCATGCCAGAGTTAAATAGATGACTGTTTAACTGCCATTAAATTAGAACATCCAAAATGAACACTGAGATCCAGCCGACAGTCACCATCATAGACCAGTCATGTCTTAGCTCACCTCTCTTGGAGTCTGTATTTCCAAAACCATAGTCAAAATGTGTTTATAAAAAGGACAGTAGGCACTTGCGACGGTAGAACACTAATAGGTATATTTTAATAGTTTGGGACAGCAGAGGGAGGCTTTGGGTTACCAAACGACAGACCCAGGTGCAAGAGTCATACTTCCTAGAGTACTCAGAGGGTTAGGTTTTAGATTCAGCTGTTCATGTCTCCGTTGCTCATAGAACAATAGAGGAAAAACTGAAGGAACCAGAATCCAGAACCACACTGACTTACTAGGGTGAGACAGTTACTGTCAAGTAAGACCAGCTGAAAGTACTGGGACAAAGTCCAGTAGAATATGACATAAAATAAACATTTCAATAATAGTTAATGGTCAGGGGATCCAAGCAGAGTTACCTAATGTATTCTGAAAAGGGCAATGATCCAGTGGTGTGTTTGTTGATAAGCCAACTCTCCAAGCGTAAAAAGCATTTCATGATTTCTTTGGTTTAAATACTTTTACAGTGACTGACTTCCAGCAATAGTCCCGCTCACAAAATTCTTGAATATTTAACAACAGGCAATTGCAAGCCAGTGAGAGCTTGGTCCAACATACCACTGAAAGTCACATTAAAAATCTAAGGAGGGAGGTATTATAAGGAAGCCTTCCAGGCACAAAGTACATTGCGGTGAGCCTTACTTGATGGGGTGCAATGAGCAGGCCTCCGATCTCCTGGACAGAGCTGGTCAAGCAAAAACAACTTCCTCAAGTCCTAGAGGGATTAGGATATTAAGCAAATCTCCAAGACATAGATTTGGGTACAAAGAAGTAGGCGAAAGCCCAGTAACCAGATTGAGGCCAAAAAGTAAGTTGTTGGGACTGGAAAAAAGAAATATAGTTATGTATAAAATATCATGTAATATAAATTAGACATCACAAAGGACCTTATTGTTGGCATGGAAAATTCTATTTATATAGGTATATCTGAACTATAAATTCTCTACCACTATAGGCATATAATTAATTATAAAAGAAACAGGCTTAGCTTTCAAAAAATGGCAAAAGTAAGTTTATATAATAGAATAATTAATTTTATTTTTTCTCTAATATTGGTATATCCTTCTGTTGAATTTTGATTCTGGAAATTGGTCTTTAGTATGGTGGGATGCCTAATGACTTGATCATTACTTAGCTTTAATTCTTTTCAATACGTTAATTTGTACATTGCACTTCTTAATATACTTTAATGCCTCATTAATATTAAGATCTACAAATGTTTTTCTCAAAAATCTTGTAGTAAATACTTTTTTATATTGAATATTTTGTTTTTCCCTTTACCTTACCATTTCCCTAAAGATAAATATCCTACCTTCTAGATAATATATGGATACGATTTTATGAATCAAGCTATGTTAAAAATTATTGTAAAACAGGGAAAAGAAGCTTTTGTTATGATGATTGGAGTGATTTGATTTGATTTGATTAGAGTTTCAGAATGCTGTGATATAGGGGCTTGAATGCCCCCCCATACGCACACACATACCCACAGGGAGCCAGTGGAAGTCATCAATTATTGCATATAGGAAGCCAGGTGGGCAGAAACTAGACAGGTGCTTATTCCATGAGAACAAGTCTGAAAGGAATAGGAAGAATTGAATAAGAAAAATATGTGCCTAGTTTCTTCTTTATTTAGGATGGCACGAGCTAGAAACTAGCATGGAAAAGTAGATGTTAGAAACCAGAGTTAAAAGTCAAAACAGCAGGTTAGTAGGCTTCAAAATTTGTTTTGTAAGTCACTCATTTAGAACTCTGGATGTGTTTTTTCCTAGAACAGCAATGTAGCTCAAAACAGTAGTCCAAAAAACCTCTCAAAGTTCGAACCTAGCTGAAATTAAGTGAAGAATCTCTGAGCCCCAAGTTCCACCAACTTCTCCTAAAGCTCTGATTTTTGAACCTGATCCAGAGCTTTAAGTATTGAGCCTAAAGAAGCCTATGGTGCCATTTATCTAGAGGTGCCTGAAGGAAACGAGGCAGAAGGTGTTTACCTGAAGCAAGCTTCCTGATTGTGCAAAAATGAGCTATGTTGAGGCCCTAGATCCTATTTCTGTAACCGACTAGTTATATAAACTTGTACAAGTAACTCAGTCTGTCAGAGTCTCGGTTCCTTGATCCGCACAAGACAAATAGTAATATTTAACTCAAATTCACAGATACCTCAAAGCCTCCTGCTAAACCTTTCCCAGGCCACAGGGGATCTTAAGTGTAAAGATGTGGGGAAAGGGTCTTGTTTATTGCTGCAACCCCGGGACCTAGAACAGTACTTCACATGTAAATCCATTTCTGTTGATTATGTTAAATAAACAGATGCCTGAGTCAGAAGTGCTTCATTAGTAACCAGTGCCTTTTTAAATTAAATTCCCCCACCTTTCTCCACAACCTACAGAAATTTGAGAGAGTATTAACAAAGGGTATGTCCTCTTACAGTGGGAGGCAGGATAATCATGGCTATTCAATGGGTGGGTCCTTTGCTGACTGTGCGTGCTTTGCTGTAGCTATTTGCATGGTTAAGATATGACTCAGGTGCAACCTCTCCCTGCTACCTCTCCATTGTGAGTAAGCTCTGGCCAAAATCCACCCAGCTATTTCTTGTGGTTTGGGTTTCGTGAGTCCGTCACCTTTATTGTTATAGAGGGTCTCTTCAGGTTAAGCTTTACACCCATGCTAAATTGCTCAATGTGATATTTCTGCATAGTGAGGTTTAATTTGGTAGAATGAGAGCTGTCTGTATTTTAGCAGTCAGACCTACGTAATAGCCATGCAAGTATTTCACATGTAAACCCATGCAAGGTAGAAGTCATCAATTATGCTGAAATGTTTGTTTTTAAAAATGTCAGGGGTCCAGATGGTGCCATGGCAATGGGGGTCATTAAAAATGCTTAGACACACAGAGAGTCTTAATGAATAAATGTTCTTGTTCGTGATGCAAGTCCTGAGCAGAAACAGAGTTTGTTAAAAAGGTGAATAAGTTAAAGTATCTTGAAGTGAAGTTAAAACAAGCACCTCAAGATGAACCATGATTTACCTCTGCTTTTGTCAGTTTTATTATTTTCATTTCTGTGTCTGCTCTCTTGACTCTTACCTGCCCATCTTCATCCAGGGATTCTCCTCTATTGAACATTGAAAGAGCTTTGCAAAATAGAGATTTTATGTTAATAAAGTCAGAGGATGGTGCTGTTGCTATTTGGAGATTACCTAATTAAAGACCTTTATGGGTACTTGGATGGTGGCAGGACTGCTGTTCTAAAAAGATATGCATCTGGAGTGATTCAGAACGCAGCTCCACATGCAGCGCCAATGGTGGAATTTAAAGCAATCAGTGAAATTATCTATACTTTCAACTTTGTTTGACACATCTCTTGTACAAAGCCATTATTACAGATCCTGAAGCTACACACAGAGCCTCCAGTTACCCATAAAAGCAGCATTTGGGCAGAGTATAAATTTGCCACCAGGACTCTGGCATATGGAAACTAATATATCTGATCAGGAAATGAAACTCATTGTACTATTTACTCTGCTTCTCAGATATTTTGACTCTAGTTTAGCCAGGCTTTTAGAAAATTATTGGGAGGATTTATATTTCTTTATCTGTCAGCACCCCACCACCCTGTTCCACAAAGCTCAATCTGCAAACTTTGCTCATCCAAACAGAAATCTACATTTCTGAGAATTAAGATTGTTTTGAGCACATTTTTCTTGTTTCTGTAGAATCCACCAGGCCTTGCTCTGGTAAATAAAAAAAGTAGCAATATCAGTTACAAATGTCTGTAGAAATATTCCCAGCCATGTTAACACATCTGTAGTGGAAATAACACTGATTATTTATTTTTACAAGCATACCTCAGAGTTATTACAGGTTCAGTTCCAGATCCCAGCAATAAAGCAATATCACAAAAGAGCAAGTCACATGAATTTTTTGGTTTCCTAGTGCATATAAAAGTTATGTTCATAGTCTACTGTAGTCTATTAAGTGTTTGATAGCATTGTGACTCAAAAAACAATGCACATATGTTAATTAAAAATACTTTATTGCTAAAATATGCTAACAATCATCTGAGCCTTCAGCAAATCATAATCTTTTTCCTAATGGAGGGTTGTTCCTCCATGCTTATGACTGCTGACTGATCAGGATGGAGGTTGTGGAAGGTTCCTTAAAACAAAACAACAATGAAGTTTGCTTCATCAATTGCACATCAATTTACTATTCCTTTTATGAAAAATTTCTCTGTTGTGTGTGATGGTGTTTGATAGCATTTTACCCATGGTAGAATATCTTTCAAAACTAGAGTCAATCTTCCTAACTCCTGCCACTGTGTTACCAACTTTGTATAATGTTAGAAATCCTTTCTTTCATTTCAACAAGGTTCACAGCCTCTTTACCAGGAGTAGAGTCCATCTCAAGCAACCGTTTTCTTGGCTCATGCATAAAATGCAACTCCTCATCCATTAAACTTTGTCATGAGATTGTAGCAATTCAGTCACATCTTCAGACTCCACTTCTAATTCTAGTTATCTTGCTGTTTTCACCACATCTGCAGTTACGTCCTCTATTGAAGTCTTGAACCTCTCAAAGTCATCCATGAAGATCGGAATCAACTTCCTCAAAATTCCATTGACTTTCAAACTACTAATGTTAATATTTTGACCTCAACCCATAAATCACAAATGTTCTTAATGGCATGTAAACTAGTGAATACTTTCCAGAAGGTTTTAGATTTACTGTGCTCAGATCCGTCAGAGGAATCACTATCTATAGCAGCTATAGCCTTACAAAATGTGTTTATTAAATACTAAGACTTAAGTGTTGATATTACTTCTTGATCCATATGCTACAGAATGGATGTTGCATTCGCAGGCATGAAAACAGCATTAATCTCCTTATATATTTCCATCAGCGCCCTTGGATAACTCGGTGCTTGTCAATGAGCAGCAATATTTTTAAAGAATTTTTTCTTTTCTAAGCAGTAGGTCTCAACAGTGGGCTTAAAATATTCACAGTAAGTCATGCTGTTAAACAGATGTGCTGTCATCCAGGCTTTGATCTATTCAAATAACACAGGCAGAGTAAACTTAGCATAATTCTTAACGGCCCTGAGATTTTTGGAATGGTAAATGAGTATTGGCTTCAACTAAAAGTCACCATCTGCATTAGTCCTTAACAAGATAGTCTACCTATCCTTTGAAGAATTAGAACCAGGCATTGACTTCTCTCTAGCCATGAAAGCCCTAGATGTAGCTTCTTCCAATAGAAGGCTGTTGGTCTACATTGAATCTGTTGTTTAATGTAGCCACTTTCATCAATTATTTTAGCTAAATCTTCCAGCTAACTTGTTGCAACTTCTACATCAGCAGTTGCTTCTTTACCTTGCATTTTTATGTTATGGGGACAGCTTCTTCTTTTAAACCTCATGACCCAATCTGTGCTGGTTTCCAACTTTTCTTCTGCAGCTTCCTTGCCTCTCTCAGACTTCCTAGAATTAAAGAGAATTAGAGCTGTGGTCTGGATTAGTATTAAGGAAATGTGGCTGGTTTGATCTTCTATCCAGACTATTCAAACTTTCTCCATGTTAGCAACAAGGCTGTTTCACTTTCTTATCGTTTATGTGTCCACTGAAGTAGACTTTCAGCTTCCTTCAAGAATTTTTCCTTTGCATTCACAGTTTGGCTGGCTTTTTGGCACAAGAGGCCTAGCTTTCAGCCTATCAGGTGTCTCAGATTCCTTCCTCATTAAGCCTAATCATTTCTAGCTTTTGAGTAAGATGTGTGACTCTTCCTTTCACTTGAACACTTCAAGGCCATTACAGGTTATTAATGGGCATAATTTCAATATTGTTGTGTGTCAGGGGACAGGGAGGTGCAGGGAGAGGCAGAGAGATGAGAAACTGGCTGGTTAGTGGAGCATTCCGAATGCACACTCACATTTCTCATTTAAGCTCCCCGCCTCATATGAACGTGATTCGTAGTGCCCCACAAAACTAGATGAAGAAAGTAACGTCAAAGATCACTGATCACAGTGATATAACAGCTATGCTAATAATGAAAGAGTTTGAAATACTGTCAAAATTACCTAAATGTGACACAGAGGCCGTGAAGTGAGCACATACTTTTGGGAAAATGATGATAGATTTGCTTGACGAAGGACTGCCACAAACCTTCAATTTGTAAAAGACACAACATTTATGAAACAGAACAAAGCAAAGCACCAAAACACAAGGTATGCCTGTATATTTGACTTTTATTCATAATAGTGAAAATTAGAAAGGTGGCTTAAATGTTTAAATAGAAAAAATGTTATGATAGTCACAATTTGTCCAAATAATAGATATTATGCAGCCGTTGAGCATTTTCACAAATCAAGAAACAAGGAAAGAAATGAGAATCTAGTGTAGAAAACTGAGGAAGAATTCTTTGAGATTGTTTATTACCTATTTTTGGTCAGGTTCATTGAGGTCACACACTTAAAATCTATTCTTCTTAGCTTACAATTCTGCATATTGACAAACACATAGAATCATGCAACCACGATCACAATCAAGATACAAAACAACTCCATCACCCCCTGCTATGGTCCAAATGTTATATCCCCCAAAATTCATATATTGGAATCTAATCCCAAAAGTTAGGGTTAGCTAACTGGTAGGGCCTTTGGGATGTGATTAAGGCATGAGGCTCAGCCTGATTGGCTAAAGGAATTACTGTCCTTTTAAAAGAGGCTTGAAGGAGCTTGTTTACCCCTCCTGCCATGTGAGGACAAAGCCAGAAGGTGCCGTCTGAGAGGAACAAGCCCTCACCAGACACTGAATCTGCTGGCGTCTTGGTCTTGGACTTCCCATTCTTACTGTGAGCAATAAATTTCTGTTTATAAAATACCCAATCTGAGGTATATTGTTATCGCCGCCCAAATGGAATAAGACACTCCGCAGATCCCTCCATTCCTCGTTGTGGTCGGTGCCTCTCTCCACCTCTATCCTTAGGCAACAACTGCTCTGTGTGAGCTGTCCCTACATTTTTCTTTTTCCAGAATGTCATGTAAATGGAACTACCCGTTATGTAACCCATGACTCTGGCTACTTTCATTTAGTATATTGCATGTGAGATCCTACCATGTCGTTGTGTGTATCGATAGTTTGTTTTAGTTTTTATGTTTTAACGGAATAGTATTCCAGGTATGGATGTACCACAATTCATTTATCCATTCACCAGTTGAAACACTTTTGGATTGTTTTCAGTTTGGAGTGACTATGAATTAAAGATGCTATAGTCATTTGAAAAAAGGTTTTTGTGAGAACCTAAGTTTTCTTTTCTCCTGGGTAAACACCTTGGAGTTTTGGGAGTGGCATATTTAAGCTGTGTATAAAGTGTATGTTTACCCTTTTAAGGAATTGCCAAACTGTTTTCAAAATAGCTTTCCTATTTGGAATTAATATCAACAATATTTTATGGTTCCAGTCATTCCATTGTGACAATTGTATCTCCTCATGATCATTTATTAGTTACTACAAATATATTGAATTCTTCCCAGAAGTACATGTTTAATGAAAGGAAGAGACTTTGATCTTTGAACTTTTTCTATAATGTCATGTTGTGTCAGTTTGCCCCTCAGCTCATCGAAATATCCTATTATACTTCATACCATGGTAAAATATAAACTCGTACTGTGTATCCTTAGTAGAATTTATAGGAACCAGTATATATCACGGTAAAACCTGAAACTTCTGTGAATTAGCTCTGTTCCTATTCTCTGGTAGGAAGGGAGAAGCCAGTGACACTCTCTGTAATAGAGAAACCTTATTTCAACTCTCCGTATTAATGCTCTGGATGTTAAATGATATGGAAATGATCTCTTGAATAATGCTCATTCAAGAGGGTGTAGAGAGAGTTGTTAAATCCTATAAGAACCCCATACACGTGCCTTCATGTGTTCAACTGTAAAAGACTGACCCACTGTGGAGATTTGCAAACACCCACATAAGAAGAGAGAATAATGAAAGTCAGCATCCCAGCAGTGAGTTTCAATGTTATCAGTCTATTGCATTATTATATTCGTAATATCAACTTGGAGGGTAAGGAGAATGTGATCCTTTTACAGTATATTTCAGACATCTTATCACTTTACTGTACTTGTAAATATTTCAGTGAGCATCTCTAACAGATAAGGATTTTTAAACATAACATAATGCCATTATCACAACCACTAAAATAACAATTATTTAATATTACTCTATTTCTAGTACAAGTTCCAACTTCGCTAAAAATATTGCATTTGGTTGTTGTATCTATTAAGTTTCTTCTTTTAAAAAAACAGTTATTTATCTAAGAAATTTGTAAATTTCCATGGAGAGCTTCTCTCATTGCATTTTTCTGGTCTTGAACAGATTTCTCTACCCCTGTGTCTCCTATGTCTCCTTTACTTGCTCCCATGTGTCTTTTACTTGTTTTAGCTATGGGAGCAGGGCAGATTTGGGGAGATTTGAAAATTACACCAACCACTGCCATTTTTCCCCAAATGCTGCAGAGTATCTGCAAAGTTCCCTTTAGCTTAATTTTGAGCAGTAGGATATAAGTAGAACTAAGAGTATTTTTGGTTGCATGTGAGATGAAATCCAGATTCTTTAGCGTGATGCTCCACAGTTCAGCACGGGCCTGTGCCACCTTTCCAAATTTATCTCTCAGCGTTACCCAGCGTGAATTCTTCACTCTTCTTTATTCATGCCTTTCCCTTGCCTTCCCTTATTGTGTCACTCAGTACCAAACAAACAACTCCCCCTAAAACTGTAATTATAATTGTCTTCATTTCTGCTCACCATTATGTCGACCCTGATCTTCCATTCTTGGCAAAATCCTTGCTCACTGCCCTCTGGTTGCCTTAAATCCCCCTCTAATCTTTCTAACCCCTTACTTATTTCATATTCTCAAATTTATTGTTCTGTGTTTCCCTCTTTTATTTGAATAATTGTCCTATTGATCTCAGTAACCCATTAAACAATCATTTGATTAAATAAACCAAATAAAAGAGAAACCTGTTTTCACTGACATGTACTGCTTACTAAGCACAGTGGTAGGCATTGTTAAAGGAACGATCTACAAACAGACGTGGCAATTGTCATTAAACAACTAACTAAATCACATCATAGTACGAGAAGCTAACCATGTCATTCCTTTCAAGTGCATCCCTATTTGGTAGAATTTCAGTACAAATGCAAAGTGAAATGAAGCAAGTTATTTTGAACAATCAGTAAATTGGTTCAGTAAGGGAGACTGATACAGAGACGGCGGAAGGTGTTTCTAGAACAGAGATTCTTAAGTTCACTGAACTCCCTCTCCATCTAGTCCTATTCAGCATCTTTCTGAATCTTATGTATTCTTCATACTATTGCTTAAATCCTACTTTGTGAATAAAAATTTCCTGATTCCTTCTACATGTACCAATTCAATGCTTGTTCACAAAATTATTGGGGTGCAATGATGACTCCCTCCTCTAAATGTCTCGAACACTTATCAAATATTACAGTTATTTCAAATGGAACTTTTATTGTCGTTTGCTCATGTTTATATTGTTTCCCTCCTGCTAGGTCTTATAAATAAGTGGTTATATACTTCTTCAGGCCCCCCAGTGTGTAATAACAGGTGCTTAAGAAACATTTCCTAAAGAAAGAACAATTTATTTGCTGAAAAGTCTGAAAAACTCTTCCTTCATCAGGGCTTACATGAATAAAGCAAAGAAACTGAAAAATTCTAAGATACATAAGATTTTCTTCCATTTAAGCTCAGGGAAAATAGATTGATCGTAGTTACGTTTCCCAGAAAATTTTAGGAAAATTTTGATCCAAATATATCATTACATTCTGTTAGTCATTTGATTATATGGCTAGTATTGCTCAGACTATGCATACATTATAGATAGAAGAAGTAGAAACAAATAATTTTCAATGGAATGATTAATAAGAAAACTGCTGCATGGCGTAGGGAGAGCACAAGACATCATGTGTCCATTTTGTGATAATAATAGCTATGGTTGGCTGTATACACCCTTGTAAGTCAAAATTTTCACATATTTTAATCCTTTAAATTCCACAACAACATTAAGAGGTAGAGACTGTTATTAAACTCATTTTACAAATCAGGAAATAATTAAGCAATCTGTCCTGAGGGTCACAGCTTGTAAACAAAGGACAGAGATTCTAACCTTAGAGCCAGATTCTCTAGACCAAGGTATTGGCCCCTGCTCCATACCTATGAGACTTCAAATAAGTCCGTATCTGTGCATAAAACATATAAGGCATCAAATAAAATTCTTCTTCCTCTGAGTGATTTCTGAGATAAGACTATCTAACACTATCTGATCAACCATAGCCATCTTTGGTAGTTAGTGAAAAACTTCCAGCAACTTAGGAAGACCAAACTGCGTGTCCTGTCTTCTGTAATCTCATAGAGTATGTTATAATTTGAAAGCAAATTACAGACCAAAATTAGCTTCACCCACAAATATTTATAGGAATGCTGGCATGGAAACAGCCACATTACCTGCAAGCTTGATGAGGGCTTCAGTTGCTGTCTCTTTAGGCCTTGCACCCTAACTGCACCCTTGCACTTAAGTTTCACTTATCATGTGGCATAATTTATTTCTAGTCAGAACTAGCTAACAAAATCCTCCAATAAATATTTAATCAAAGGACTAGTACAAAATTCTTAGTCCAGGGCAATATTTTGAAAGGTGTAGGCTCTTGTGATCACTAGATTTTGAGCCCAGTTTGTTCAAGACTCAGAGTAGCCATATGTTATTTTCTAGTAATCTACTTATCTTGAATCCTATCTCACCATAAAAATTCATGCCTCATATCCATTGTGCTAAATAACCAAACCTCTAGTATTAATTAGAAGTAAAATAGAATAGCCGAAGGTCTTATAATAACAGTCTCTCTAGAGTGAGAGCTTCCGAGCAACCATCCTGCTGGGAATAGTCCCAATTAGAGTACTTCAAATGTTAGCTAACCCCCATCCCTTGCCTGCAGTCTGCACACCATGGTACAAATTAACTTTTGACAAAGGTTTATCACACTCTTTATTTTAGTATTATAATGTAAGTTATCGACAAGATTACAAGTAAAAGCATGGAGAAACCAGTGTGAAAAAGTCTTTCCTTAGAAGGATGTCAATTTGGGGTGTCACTATTGCAGTTTGATATGTTGACACTTGACATTTTAGAATATTTCTTTTATTGCCATTCAGGGCTAAATAGCTATTTCCACCAGCAAATTTGTCTGTTGTAATAGTATCATCAAACGTCAGATTCTTTGTTTGGGTCCTCAAACAGAAGACTATTAGAGGAAGGTAAATGTGGAATATAGGATAATTTGGGCTATACATTTGCTATTCTTCTCTCTCTCAAACTCTCTCTAGAACATTCTTTCTTGCTTTATTTTTCCATTCTGAACACCACAATTCTATATTACTATTGCAAATGTCTTTTATAAAAATAACTTAAAAATTTACTGTTCAGTTCTAGCTAACTACTATTTCTTTAGAAGTGTTCTAACAAATTAGGCATTGAGGGACATATTTAATTTAGTATTTCTCTGAATTAAGGCATATAGGCATATTTCCAAATCTTAATTATGAACTAACAAATATATAATTAGCATTTAAAAATGCTGGTGATCTTATGGACAGGGCAAACTTACCTTCTAATTAAAATTACCCTAACAAGCAAATTGCACAGAACTAATGTGTTACTCAAAGCCTTTCAATCAGAAAAAAAAATTAACGAAAATAGTTTTCCTGATCCATTTTGTGGAAAATATAAGCCTCTATTTACCTGTGTTTTTCATCTTACTCCCACACAAATGAACTAGAAATGTGTAGACACGTTAGTCCTTCACACAGGACTGAGGATATCTGGTGCTAAACAAGTCCTTGATAAACATTAATAAAGTTAAGGGAAATTAAATAAGGCAAGGGATTTATTCATAAAAATATTTACTGAGTACCTTGTAGGGGGTGAAAAGGAAGTCTTACCCGTTATAAGGGTCACAGCTGACACTCCTATAACAAAAGACAGGTTAGCAAGAGAAAAGCATAACAAATTTGTTTAATCATAGTTTTAAGTGACATGGGAGCTTTCAGGATGAAGACCAAAAGACCCAGGGAAAACTATCAACCAACTTTTTTTTTCAGGCAGAGTCTCACCCTGTCACCCAGACTGGGGTGCAGTGGTGAAATCTCAGCTCACTGCAGCCTCTGCCTCCCAGGTTCAGGTGATTCTCCTGCCTTAGCCTCCCGAGTAGCTGGGACTACGGTCATGAGCCTCCATGCCTGACTAATTTTTTTATATTTAGTAGAGATGAGGTTTCACCATGTTGGCCAGGCTGGTCACAAACTCCTAGGCTCAAGTGATCCTCCTGCCTCAGTCTCCCAAAGTGCTGGGATTACAGGCGTGAGCCACTGCACCCAGCCTATCAATCAACTTTTATGCTTCAGTTCAATGCAGTATATAGACAGCTATTTAGCAATGTGCTTGGACCAAAAGGGTATAATCTTGCATTAGCAGACTGAGTGAGGAAACCCAGAAAGACTTGTCTGTTCAGAATCTTCCTGGCCTTTCTCTGAAGCATTCCTTCTTTCTGTGTATGGAGCAGCCTCTCTCTGGAGTGAGGGTCTTATGACCTATCAAACAAGGTAGATCAGAGAATTTCTTTATGGCCAGCAGCTACACAGGAAGGCAGGGGAAGGTGAGAATAATATGTTTACGATTTTTGGCTGGCTCTGGGAAAAAGGGGTTCTGGTTTCTATGACTCAGTTGGGGGAAGAGGTATTCTAGTTTCTGTGACTTGCCATGGGGGAGAATGAGGGCCCAGGACAGGAGGGCAGGGGAAGGTCAGAGAAAAAAAGCCTCTGAGGCCAATTCTGAGGCTTTCATTTTGGGATTTTGTTTTCTGAGCCCCAGCATCCTACTATGTGCTACCTACAAAGTTGATAAATTCAGTCCCTGCTCTCTTTGAATTACACTTTAGGTACAAGCAAATGCACATATTCTATAAACCTATGACCTTTTTTCTCATATAGATAATATATGAGAAAATATAGATATATAGGTAACGTCTCACCATATTCCATGTAACTGATGCAGAGTCATTTAAAACGGGCTATTTCCAAGCAGGACCCTTGCTTCTGTATTGTGTTATAATCTCTCTTCCTTCACTAGATCTTGAAGTCCAGAGGCCAACTGAATTTGGACACAGATTTTCCATGTAAACTCTTAGTGTACATGGAAGTACTTAGAGATATTAAAGCTTTGTGGCACTGTTAAGTTTGCTTAACAAATGCATTCTTCACAAATAATGGGAAAAGACAAGTCCAAATGTGTCCATGTTATCCCAGATTCTGATTAAATGAGGTCTAGCTTAATATGGTTTTATTGTAGTCCATTTTCAAATAAGTTTCTTTATAACAAAGAGGTGTTTGAGTAAATATTGTAATTTAAAATGTAGAAGTAAATTTATATTGGTAATTTTATTTCACTTTGATTAAATCATGATTTCTTTTTGATTTCCTTAATTTTTTTTGTTTTCTTTTTCTTTTTTTTTTTTTTTTTTTTATTTTTTTTTTTTTTTTTTTTTTTTTTTGCAAAATCTTCAGTTTCTGGCATTGTGCCTCTTAA
The DNA here is from genome assembly GCF_001604975.1 of Cebus imitator. Taxonomy (NCBI): domain Eukaryota; kingdom Metazoa; phylum Chordata; class Mammalia; order Primates; family Cebidae; genus Cebus; species Cebus imitator. Next base: position 948,795 of record NW_016107479.1, on the reverse strand, counting down.
TTCTCAGGAGCACTTTATCTATCTTTTGAGCATAAAACAATAAAGACATGTTATAGGTAAGAATCACAATTTTTTTAAAGAGTGAGCTGACTGTTTCTTAAATATTGGTCATGCTTTTTCAAACCCTTTAAAATCATAGGGTGTGATTTAGTCACGTAACTTTATTGATGAAGAAACTGAGATGCAGTGACTGTCCATGGATGAATGTATAAGGAAAGTGTGGTATATATACACAATGGAATATTATTCAGCCATAAGAGGAATGAAATCCCATCATTTCCAGCAACACTGGTAAAACTGGAAGTCATTATAGTAAGTGAAAAAAACCGAGCACAGTAAAACAAATATCACATATTCTCACTCACATGTGGGAGCTAAAGTAGTAAGATTGCATAGAGATAGAGAAAATAATGGTGATTAATAGAGGCTGAAAAGCAAAAGGGGAAGGAGGAATGAAGAGAATTTGGTTAAAGGGTATGAAAATACAGTTAGAGGGGATCAGTTTTAGTATTCAATAGTACAGTAGGGAAATTATACTTAAAAATATTATATTGTGTATTTTAAAACAAGTAGAAGAGAACTTCAATGATTCCAACATAAAGTAAAGATAAATGTTTGAGGTGATGAATATCCCTACCCTGATTCGATCATTACATATTGTGTATAGGTATCAAAATATCACGTGTCCCCCAAAATATGTACAACTATCATATACCAATAATAAAAAAAACTGAGAAACTATTTGAAACTAACTAGTTGAAATCCTGTGACTCAAAACAATTATCAATTATGAAATTCATCAGAATATTATTAAAAGAACTTATATAAATATTTGTATAGTAAAGAATAAACTGAATCTAGCTTTCCTAATTCCGAATGCTGCCATTTACATTCATTCATGCCAATTTTTTTGTGAACTGATATCCCTAAGAGCTGACATTACTTCTCTGGAACAATTCCATGTAAAAGAAAAGATTTGTGTCTCCTTGTTTTCAAGAGAAAAGCACATTAAATTTCCAATTAAGACCACAACACAAACAATGAAAACAAACTTCATGCAATGAAAAAGACACAGGAGCAAAATTTAATTCTTCCCATAAAACAATATGTTGAAGAAGGGCCTAAAAAACTGTAATGTTAATGAAAATGGAGGGATGACGCTGTTAAATCATTTCTATGTAAATTAATAGAAGAGATTTGTTTTTGGTAAGAAAGTCCATCATAGGAGGAAATGCTAAAACCTGTTTTTATCTCCAGTAACATACAATTCCAGGTCACACCAACAAATACAGTTGTTAAATCAAGCATTTTATTATCTGACCCTAAATAATGAACACTAATCAAAGATACCACCCATCGCTTTGATTATTAAAGCCAGGATTTCTTATGGTTTTTCTTAAAGAAAAATAGCCCTAATAGATGTCACTGCAACCATAGATGGAAGTTAAAGAAACATATTAATTGGACTCTGTATTTCTTTATTTAAACATCATAAATATAATTATGCAGGGCCAGCTGTAGGTTAATCATTTTATTTAATATTAAATGACCTGAAATTGGTTTTTTTTTAAATCCCTTTACTCAGCCACCAATACTCATACTTTCTTCAGTCCAGGAGGAGTGTGTGGGTGGTATCTTTGATTTTTATAATATTAACTACAACTACCTCCTTGAAATGCTTTCCTATCTTGGCTGTCATATACCAGTACTGTTCTTGCAGAGCATGTAGATTTCCAATATTTCACTCTCTCCCTGGCTTCCCCCTCCCCCCACCTCTCTCTCCCTTTTGCTTTCACTCCACCTTTGTCATATTTCTACCATTATTGCTCCATCTTCAGCTACCAGTCCTTCCCCACAAAACTCTTTACAAGGGTCATTCAGCCTTGTAGCTTTAACTATTGCCTCCAAACTGAGGATTCCCAAATTAGACCTTCAGTCTTGATTTACCTAAGATATCTCTCCTTTCTGTTAGACATTTCCAATTCAGTATATTTATCAGAGCCATTTAAAGTTTGTTTATCTTCTTCCTTTCAACTTTTCTCTGTTGCACAATTTCAACTTCATTCAAGTTCATTCTTAAAGGCTGATTTGGTGATCATTTTGATTCAACCTCCTTCCCACCTCCCAGATATTTTTCCTCAACATGTTGTCACTTCTTCCTTTAAAGTGTCTTTTCTAGCCACCTTTCTGTAACCTTTCACATGGCCACTGCGTTAGCCAAATCTCTTATTTCCACACATCGAGAACCTGTCTGCTGTATTTCCCAAGCTATTGTCCTTATTGAGTCAATACCTCTATCGATCTACCCTGTACCTCTTTTTCTGTTTTTACTTAAATACTACCTATGTTGAATGACTTCCACAATCATTGCCATAGTGTATATATCACACCAAATCTAAAATGCTTGTCCACATAAGCGCACACATACATAAAGACCCACATACACACTCACACATTAGCACTTAATATTTCATCTGGCACATGTTGTGTTATCAAAAATTTTGGTGATTGGGTAAAACACACACAAACACAACACTTTTCTTTCTCTTCTCTCCAAATGATTACCAGCACGTGATGTCTTTATGCCTGTTCTAAAACTGCAAAAAGGAACGAGTAAAGCTAAGATGGAGCTGCATTAGCGTAGTAGTCGTTGTGTTAATGTACTGAAATGCATACTCCTGCTGGAAATATTTGTGTTAAAGGATGCTGTTAAGATAGCCAAAATCCTGAACTCTAATGAGGTTCATTCACCACCCACCACACATACATACCCACACACTCACACATACCGTTCACCCTGGCCAATCATCTCACATCTGGTGAAATATGACAGCAGAAACCTAATACCACTAATGACAAAAAATACATAATAAATATCTTTCCTGTGATAGTCCTTTTAGTAAATGGGGAATACCCTTCAAGCTTAGATAACCATTTTGACAACATGCTGGAGATGGATGAATTCCAGTGATGTCTTAACCTTCTAAGAGAAATGTGCTTATGGTTTATTTATTAGTGACCATTTGGGGATTGCAAATAACAAATATAAACCAGGAAACAAGCAAATCACAGGAAAAGAAATATTAATATATAATACACATATAAATATATTCAGCCTCTTTAGTCCTCAGAAATAGGCAATTGTTAAAGTAGTATGTCACTTTCAAACATCAAATAGTGATGACTGAAAAAAACAAATATAAGGGCTAAATATAGGAATCCTTCTAAGTATTAAAAATTGTCAAAACATCTGAAGGGATATTATATAACTCTATATATGTATTTTAAATTAACAAAGGTGGATTTTTATGATAAACTGTCGAATGAAAAATGAAGATACTAAACTATGAGGTATCATATAAAATAAGAAAAACGTATATAACATATATATGTTTGTAAACAGAAAAAATTATGCAAAATGAAGAGAACTGTTAACTCCTGATTTGTATTTTGGTGGTTCTGTTTTCTTCTCTGCATTTTTAACTCTTCTGTGATGATTCTACATCACTTCTACAAATAAAAAATATCTATTTAGATTGGAAATGAAGTCAAAGTGTGGATATGAATCATCAAAAAACAATAACACTTGGATTTCTTCTGGAGAGTTCACAGAAAGATGAAACACAGATACTTGTGGCAAAATGAAAAACTGTTATGCACCCAACCCATGCTGTAAAATCTATTTGAAGTGCAGAGATCACTCCGAAGTTTGGTATTACTGTGCACTAATCTTTGCACAACTGAATTATTAAGACCATTCCAAACTTCTACCAATAGACTCAAAAGGTTAGTTTTATAATTTAAATCAACTATCATAAAACGCTTTTATAGCTAATATTTGACGAACACATTAGAGTGAAAGAAATAATGGAAATGATAGAGCAAAAATGCATATTTTAGCTAATGGAAAAGAAGAAAAGTAATTTTGTTTTTCAGCTGATATTTTCGTGAGAGCTGACTTTAATTAGGTGTGCATGAACATAATATTCTAACCAGAATTTTATTTAAAATAGGCATTCAATAACTTCATTAACCTCAGGCTATAGGTGCACAATATATTGTTGAAAATAGGAAATTTAATCAAAGTATATATAGCTTATCATAGCTGTTGGGTTCTGGAAAACTGTAGGAAATATATCCCAGCTTTACCACCTAACACCTGCAAAATCTTTGTTTGTTTGTTTGTTTGTTTGTAAAAGGCATACAAATTTTGTTTACATGTCCAAGGAAGGAACCACTGAATGATTATCCCTGCCTGTATAATCTTGAGTAAATTGCTCAACCATGCTGTATTTAGAATTGTTGGAAGATTAAATAATTTAAATCAGCCACATTCTTAGAATGAATTAGGACCCACAGTAAATTCCACAGGAATGTTACCTGTCATTGCTTTCAGCTATTACAACCTGTATTAACCAACCTATGTTGGTCATGGTTATTCAATAATTTATTAAAGGTTAAATATCAGGATGTGTTTTAAATAAGTTGTAGCTTCACTGCATTATATAAGACATAAAATATTTTATATTGAATAAATCTCCAATCGTCCACTTTTGCCACAAATAGTTATTTATCAACAACATTTATACATGCATACATATGCTTAGTATATTCTTGGTATGTAAAATAGTTGTTCTTCTAAGAACTCCTAAAAGTCTAAACAGAATGTTATTTCAAATCTCAATTTTTCAAGTCAATATGCTTATATTTACTGTTAGCGTTTCTGGTGGCAAAAGAAATAAACTCACTATAGCAAAATGTTTTTCTTTCGGCCCATTAAACTAGATTCTAAAAATTGAGCTTGCAAGAAAGGTTAGAATTAAATGGATCAAAAGTAAATTTTCATCCAACTTGATTCAATCATTTCCAAAGCCCAAATAAAATGAGTCCTGAGCAAATAAGATTGAAAACCAAAAGCATCAAATGAGTGACTTAGTGTACTCCACAGCAGAAAAAAGAATCCATGTTAAAAGAATTAGAGATTTCCTGTAATGTATGATCCCCACATCCAAGCTTTTGTAAAATAAATGCTTTTCAAAGGTACATTCTTATCATAGATAAATTTCCCAAGTGGCGCCATAAATACAGGGCTACTATATAAAGAACCAACACCAAGGAGAAAGAAAACAGTTAAACTCAAGGCTGCAGGTGACTTCTGTGACAAGAGTGAAAGGTTAACTTGCCAACTGACTGAATTTATTTCTGGAATTAGCCTAATGTGCCTGAGAAGTCAGAAGAAAGATGGATTTTACCACTGCTTCCTTGCTTGCACTTCTAGAGGCCTTCTCATCCCAAGGAATTTATTGTATGTTTCAGAACAGCTCATAATTCAGGTTTCAATTTCCATCAGTATGATGCTTTATCATTTTGTGTTAAACTTCAAATAACTTAAATGATTTTTTAGATTGATATATCGGGAGAAGCATAGCTATCGAAATTGGAGGTTCTTTTTATAAAAAATTCATTGTATTCACCTTATTTTTTAAAAAATAATTCATTTCTTTACTTTTCCACTTAGGACACATTTTATGAAACAGGTCTCATTAAATACTGGTAACTTAACTAAAAATTTATAAAATTTTTGAAAGTAGATTGGCAAATTAAAATTTTCACCTTAATAAAAACTACATTTAATATATTTAATATCTGATTCGATAAAAATTACATTTTTATTGTATTGTTTTGTTTTAGGTTCCTGCAATTAGTACTTAAAAATATACTCTTCCAATATACACATATAGTTTTTAAATGATGTTCTGTATTAAGCCGGAAAAATGTATACTAAATGTATGTTATAGTATAGAAATTGCCACTATTCAAAAATATATTTACAGTGTCAGAAGTTCATTTGGAGTGTTTAAATATTGGTCTTTGTGTAACTGGGTTTTTTTTTTAGCGGGGGCGTGCTCGTGAGGTATAGCTCGCCGAGAGAATGCTGTGGGTTTCTGGCCTCCAATTTCTTAAAGAATAAGCGATGGGACCACTGCATGTGTGCCGTATGCTTGTAAAAGTAAACATTGGACCCAAGAAATGTTGCAGAAAGGTGACTTTATTTAGGCGAAGAAAAGAGAAGAAAAGGAGAAAAAGAGAAAGGCTTCCACAGAGAGTATGGAAGGGGATTCCAGAGGGGAAATCCCGGAGGGGAAAGGGAGCTCCCACTGTGTGGGAGGGGATTCCAGAGAGCTGGAAATCCAGTGTGGGTGAAAGAGCAGGGGAATTTATCCTGGGAGACATTCCCACCTTCCCAAGTTTCTCCAGCCAATAAAAGGAGTTTCTTTAAACTTCCGTGGGGGTGATTGACACTTAGTTTCTTCCCTGGGCCCGAGAAATTCAAACATAAACCGTTAAATCTCCCAGATGGAGAGAGATTGGAGGGGGCATGGTGCTGGGAAATTCTTGCCCTTAAAACTACGCCACCTCCTAGACCCAGGAATAGAACACATTCCTTCATTCCCCCACCACCATCCCAAACAGGAAAATTTAACTTCTGTTGGAATAGGGGCATTGATTCTTTTTAACTACTTCCTGCTGAAATGGGGCATAGAAGGGGCCCTGCAGTTGAGGTTTTCTTCAGAGGGGAGCCTTTTAGAGGTGCCAGTTGATTTAGAGGTTCATGATAGACCTCACAAGCCAAGGACATCTGGGGTTTCAGTGGCAGGATTGTGACTTTATGGTTTTATGAGAAACGAATATGATGAGATTGTTAAAGATGAGCGGCTCAGTTATAAATGAGCCTAAGAGAGAACAGAGCCAGGTTTTTGAAGGTTTTTAGCCCCGTGTTTGATTGATTTCTGAGTTTTATGTTGAAAACAACACTTAAGTGGTTTACAAAATAACAGCATTTTTCCTAGAAAGAAACAGGTTCCCCTCCTTCCTGTTGTTAGCAGATTTAGGGCCCTTTTATTTTTAAAGCTATGGCAACTAAATAGTTAGGCTGGTTTGCAGAGACAGATGCCTTTTGCGGAAATGAGCAACTTTTTTTGTTATTAGCTCCTGAGATAGCTTATAGTAACTGAATAGAGGTAGTAACTTTGCTAATACCAGCGCCAAGTTTCCAGGACAGGTGAGAAATACTGAGAAGGCCATGCCAGCGCCCAGGAGAAGACCGGCTTTCTGGACCTTTATGGCTTGCTTTAACTGGGGCTTATGAGGGTGATGGCTCATGCTGCCACTTGTTTCAAGCACCTTTAGTCCTGCCATTGGATTATTTGGTTAGACACCTCACACCCAGAGGACCTCGGTTCCCAGGGACAGTATGCTTTCCAGTGATGCGCTTGGCACAGTGGGCATGGACAAGGTGGTGGTCCATTCCTCCCTGCCCAGCTGCGGCTTACTGCAGGGCTGGGCGGTGGGTGGCCCTAGTTCCCATTTCGGGCAGCAAAAAGCAAAAGGCCTGGGGGCAGAGTAATGCACCCGCTCCACCCCGCCAGTTTGCGAGCCCAACACCTGGCAGTGCCTTCGCATGCCCAGCTCTACCCCTGGTACAAACAGAGAGCGTTTGCTTGTCCCACTTCCCACAGGCTTTTTGCCCAGAGAAGCAGCCGAGAGAGAGAGAGAGAGAGAGAGAGAGAGAGAGAGAGAGAGAGAGAGACGGGGAGAGAGAAAGACAGCTTGGAAGAAAAGGTGCACTTTTAGTTCTGGCTGGCCCACGACCCGCGATGGGGGCAGCTCCAGTTCCCCGCAGCGCCACCTGGCTATGACTGCTTCGGGTGTTCTTAAAGACACAGGACAGAAAGCAAGTGAGAAGGGTCCAGTGTTTTTCACTTACCCCTCTGAAATGTTTTGCTTTTTACATTTTACTCCGTTTCCCCACCTTACACGCCAATTCTGTTACTGGGGTTTTTTCTGGGGTGCTGGTGAGGCACAGCACCCTCGAGAGAATGCTGTAGGTTTCTGTCTCCAATTTCTTAAAGAATAAGCGATGGGACCACTGCATGTGTTCCTTATGCTTGTAAAAGTAAATATTGGACCCAAGAAGTGTTGCAGAAAGGTGATTTTATTTAGGTGAAGAAAAGAGAAGAAAAGGAGAAGAAGAGAAAGGCTTCCACGATGAGTGTGGAAGGGGATTCCAAAGGGGAAATCCCAGAGGGGAAAGGGAGCTCCCACTGTGTGGGAGGGGATTCCAGAGAGCTGGAAATCCAGTGTGGGTGAAAGAGCAGGGGAATTAATCCTGGGAGACATTCCCACCTTCCCAAGTTTCTCTGGCCAATGAAAGGAGTTTCTTTAAACTTCCGCTGGGGTGATTGACTCTTAGTTTCTTCCCGGCTGTGAAATTCAAACATAAACCATTAAATCTCCCGATGGAGAGAGAGGGTATGAGGGCATGACGCTGGGAAATTCTTGCTCTTAAAACTCTGCACCCTTATGGACCTGGAAAGAGAACACATTCCCTCATTTGGATCTGAGTGTGTGACTCAGATATAAAACTTACTAATAATGTGAGTTAATTTCTTTGAACCTCATTTTCACATGTAAAAAGCAATGATAATTCCTAGGTTAAATAGGTGTGGTAAAGATGAGATTAAGAAAGTATATAAAATTGTCTGGGTGCGGTGACTCATTCCTGTAATCCCAGTGCTTTGGGAGGCCAGGAGTTTGAGCTCAGCCTTGGCAACATAATGAGCCCTGTCTCTCCAAAAAGTAAAAAATAAAAAACTTAGCCATGCGTGGTGGAGCACACCTGTAGTACTAGCTTTTCCGGAGGCTGAGGCAGGAGGATTGCTTGAGTCCAGAAGTTTAAGGTTGCAGCAGCATGTGATTACACATAGCCTGGGCCAGACAGCGAGACTCTTTCTCCTTAGTGGGGAGGAAAGAAAGTGTGTAAAATAAATAACTCATTTCCTAAACACAGAAGAATCACTTAAGAGAAAACATATTGAACAACAACAACTTGGGTTGAGACTCTTGATATTACTACCAGAAAACATAAGAGGTAAAGGTGGAAAATTATAAATTGAGGATATTTTTGACTGGCATCAGGGGTTTTTTGCCTACTTTTTTGACATTATCATTGATTATAATTTCTAATGAAGCATTTATTTTGCACCAGTATCTCTTCCCTCATAGCCAGTTAGATTAATTTTAGCCATTCTAATTATTGCTAATCACAATATTACTAGTATGATGAAAAGCCACTAAAATATTCAATCACTCATGATGAAAACAGAGTAAAGAAAAAATGATATATGAACGAAAGAAAATTGTATCACATCAAATAGATTTTTTTCCACAGTACATTGTAGAGTAATAGAACATGGTATGATTCAATTCATTGTAAGTGAGATTAATTGATGATCCATTTCAACAGTCTGAAATGTCAGCCCTAGAGCGTATCCCTATCCAGAGATATCACATTCTTTTCTGGAGGCTACATTATTTGCCAAAAACATAATGTTTTCTGGGTAGTGATTTCCATGTGAATAGTCTCAAAAAGGAGCTTCTAAATATAAGCACTCCTGAATATCGTGAAAGTAAGGAAAATAAAGAATGTCTAGCTATATTTATATTCCGAAGACATGGAGGTTGCTAAATATGAATTAATATTCTAGAAAAAAGAAAATACTGAACTTGCAGATAGGAATGAATACATAGGTGAGATAGAAGTAATTTTTTTTAAAACTTTGTCCCAGAGGTTATAAAAACAAATGTATAATAAGATGATGATTGTGGAGTTTTTTTAATTTTTCTGTTCTTTTCTTTTAGGTCATACTTTCCTTCTCTTTTTTTTTTAAGTAAGAATCATACTTAAATGTCATCTTTGAAAACTATGGTACAAATGTAGAAGAATCTATTTACAATGATTAAAATGCTGATTTCATTTTTGAATTGCTGGGGAAGCATTCGCTTAAGATAAAAGATCATTCTTGTCAGGAAAACAGAGAGGACTTCCCTTATGGGACTAATAGAGGGAAATAAATGAAGTTTAAGATCTATAAAGTTTATGCCCTAAAAGAAGCTAACACATGGTCTTTGGAACAAACCCATAACATACAATGGAAGGAAATTTTATGTAATTTCTATAATGAGCCATTGGAATATGTGCATTTCAAAGAAATACCATTCGATACTAAGTCAATCGGATCATATGTGTAATTTGTTAAGTGTGTGGTAATAATTTATCCTTTTAACCTCTCCTCCCTTTAACATTGTGAAATTATTAAATGCAGTGTATTAATTTCATTATGAAATTCTTCTATTTTCGCTGCCATTCATTTGTTGACCTTTTTCTTACTTTTGTCCCTATCAAGTTACAAATTTTCTTACCCATACCTTAACTTTCATTTATATTAAGTCTTTTTAAAAGTGATATACCCTTTGCTCTGGTGAGATCAAATTACCCTAGAGAGTCAGTGGAAAAGCAGCGAAAGAAAAGAGATGCCAAACAACAAAAACACAAATTATTTTTAACATTATTTTTTCATTTAATTCCTTCCTTCTATCAAGAGAATTTTATTTTCCAAATTTGTAGAAAACTAGAAAGCCAAATAATCACGTTTCCTTTTTACATAGTATTTTATAATTATATTATGTAGAGTCACATATATTATCTCATTTAGTCTTCAAAAAAGTTCTTTTTTTTTTTTGAGGGAGGAAAAAATAAATTGAAGTTCAGAAATATAATTCTGCATGCCAAGCCCATTCTCCTTTTTTGCTCATGCATTTGTTTTTCTAGATTAGCTATTATTTTATTCATAGAAGAAAGTAAATACTGGGTTGCCATGTACAGTTGCACCACTTTCACTCTGCAAAGATGCCCAGCCAAATGGATGCTTTTCAAGTCTTTTCATGATTCTTTTCAGCTTATTGAAAATCCAAATCCAATGGCTCTATGGAACTCCCTTCAGTGTAAACATGAGACATTACTAGATGATACCTGCTCAAAAAACAAATCAGACTAAAGAACTGAATCAAATGACAACATATGTTTTCGAATAATTTCTAGCACACTAACAAGTTTCTATTTAGTGTGTAGACATCCCCTTAAATTAAAAACTTTTCCTAAAGATAATTATGATCCCACTAATGAAAGCAACGAAATAAGCGGTACTAGCTTCTTTTTTTAATCTCGAATGCTGACCTGTTAAGTATCCAGCAGATGTGTTTTCATTGAAGAACAAATACATTTTATAAACTGATTTTGGTGACAAATAACCCCAATATTAGATCAGCATCCTGAAAGCACTGAGCTTTTGGAAATAAAAGAAGATAAGAAATTCTGTTAGCAAGGTGCCGGAGACAAGTAATTCAGCATGCTGCTCAAAGATTATGGGGAGCTTTCAGCTTCAACTCCTAGGAGGCCCATGCTCATAATACTGAGGTTGATGTCAATGTCAGTTTTATACCCATTATCTTCATGCAAATCTATACAATGGAATTTTGGCCTGCAAAAATGCATATGTTACCCATTCATGGTCTCCTTTATTTCCTGTTTGGAACCACCCTTTACCCTGCATGATTCATAAATCTACACCATGAGTCCCCCGAGAGTGGCTTTGAGAAATAGCTATAAGCACAGAATTCACCTTTGGAAAGTTTAGCCGCTATCATTCAAGACAGGGATTTGGGGCTACGTATATTTATGATCACATTGTTCAGTCTCTTCCTAATGAAATGCCAGAGCCATTTCTCTAATGGAAAAATTCCATTTGTTTAGGAAAACATAACTCTCAGTTTGTCCATAGGGAATTTCCTGAGATAACTTTAATATCCTTGAGAATGTTGATAAAATTTCTAGAAACCTAATGTTATTTTCCAATAGACCTTTTTAAAGTAAGTTTTATTGGGTATTTTTAAGGTTTACAATACAATGTTCTGGATACATACAGATAGTAAGATGGTTACTATAGTGAAGCAGATTAACATATCTGTCGTCTTACATAGTTACTCTTTCTGTGACAAAAGCAGCTAAAATCTACTTATTTTTTTAAATCCCTAATATAATACGATTTTATTAACTGTAGTCCACGTGTTGTAAATTAAATCTCTAAACTTGGTAATCCACATATCTGCTACTTTGTGTCCTTTGACCCACATCTCCCCATTTCCTCGACCTCACCCCCACCTATGGTAAACACGGTTTCATTCTCTATCTCTATGTATTTGACTTCTTTTTTTAAAAAAATTCATACATGTGAGATCATGCAATATTTTTCTTTCTGTGTCTGGCTTATTTCACTTAATGCATTGTCTTCCAGGTACATCCAAGTTATGGCTAATGGCACAATTTCCCTCTCTTTTTAAGGCTGAATAATATTCCTGTGCAGTGTGTGTGTGTGTGTGTGTGTGTGTGTGTGTGTGTGTGTGTACACACCAATTTTCTATATCCATTTGCTCATTGACAGACATTTAGGCTGTTTCCATACTTTGGCTACTATGAATATTACTACAGTGAACATGGGAGCGAAGATATCTTTTCACAGTGGTGATATCATCTTCTTTGGGTAAATATATCCAAAAGAGGGATTGCTGTAATTTCTTTAGGAAGATTCATACTTTTTTTCAGAGTGGCTGTAGCAGTCTCCATTCCCACCAACAGTATACTAATGCTCCTTTTTCTCCAGTCACCAACATTTGACATCTTTTGTCCTATTGATAATTGCCATCCTTATGGTCATGAGGTAATATCTGATACTGGATTTAATTTGCATTTCCCTGATAAATAGTGTTGTGGAGCACCTTTTCATGTAATTGTTGGCCAGTTTTATGTCTTCTTTAGAGAAATGTCTGCTCAGGTCCTTTGCCCATTTTTAAATGGAGTCACTTATTTTTATTATGTTGCATTATGAGTTCTTTATAAATTTTGGATAGTAGTCCCTTATCAGATATGTAGTTTAAATTTTTTTTCCAGTCCATAGGTTACTTTTTCATTTGTTGATTATTTCCTTTGCAATGAAGAAACTTCTCAGGTTGATGTAGTTTCATTTATTTTTGCTTTTGTAGCCTGAGCCTTTCATGTGAAATCCAAAAGAAATCAGTTTTGTGGGAATACTTCAGAGAACCTCTGAATATTTCATAATAATTTAGTTAGCTATAAATGCTTTTAAGAATTACCTAAAACTACATTTGAAAAATAATCTTTTCAATTTAAACGATTTCAGGCTTGCCTAGTGTGTGCCTGTACATAAGCAGCTGAACTGCTTTTAACCTTTAAAAAGAAACATACAAGAAATGAGTTACAAGTCTGGGTTTGTTGCCAAAGTTGACATTTTTCAACTTTACAAGAATCTTTAATCTAAAGTAACCATGACTGTAAACATAAGAAAAAGAAAAAAGATGGCAGCCTCATTGGATTCAAATGAATGTCGTTCAAAGTGAACTTTAAATAACTACATGTGTATCGACTTGCAAAGTGGTAGACATTTTCAGGAATCATTAGCAATAAAGTGGAGCAAGTAAGATATAGTAGCTTTCGCTTCTCTAAAATGAGGTCCTTTTCATTTTCTGAGCCTCACTTGGAAGCATTTCTTAAGATTCCTTGTGGCAACTACTATTTCCTCCATTGCTCCTTGTGTCTCTCCCTCCAAAGCAGTACTGCGGTCTAAGGCTGGATAGATTATACTTGTGCCTGGCGCAAGCCAAGGTGGAGGGCATGGTGGAGGGGAGCAAAGTTAAGCTTATGCTGCATTCACAAAACCCTTACCCTGATTCAAGGCTATGTACACTTAATCATTTCACTAGCTAATGCTGGTAGGTCTGGGTTTGCCTAAAGAAGACACCTTTCTCAATTTTGCATAGAGGCACCCTAACAATGCTGATTCCATGTACCTAAATCTCCCTCATAGTTTCCCAATAGTTCATTCTGCAGATATTTATTGCGAGCCTAATATGTGAAAACTACCAGGCTAAGCTTTACAAAGTACAAAGGTGAGTACTTACTGCAGAGCATTTGTACTGTAGCAGAACTGATAAAGGACTTACACAGTAACGATCATAATGCAAGCAGAAAGTCAGTTGGCTGTGAAGAATGCTGTCCATGCATCAGCTAAGGCCTTGCCACCCTTTGAGATTGAGACAAATTCAGCTCAGGCTTTTTATTCCACATTGCGTGGGAATGCCACGGACCTCCCTTCCCCAAAATTTCAGTGAATCACTTAAGGTTTACGGATTCAAATGCACGTCCATCTCCTAGTTTCTGCTTCCTCGGAATTTCAGCTCCTACTTGTCTCATCTAGAATGCTTCCCTTCTTTGTTCTCCCTGCCAACACTTTGCTTGGATTACTTTAAATCCAAACAAAATAAAACACCCCAAGGCATTTATGCATGTAAAAGACAACAGTGTAAACAATTTAAAAGTGAATATTGAATATTTGTAACTGAGAGTATTTTACTGATCACCTTTCTCTGTAAGACTTCTGCTGTATTACCTTCTCCATCTCATTTTCTACCTCCATCAGTCTTTCCCAGCCCTAAATGTCTCCTCATTGCTTTGGTAGGTTAATTTAAACTTCTCTTTACTGTCTTCTTCCAAGATATGCCCTTGGCACCTCACTTTCTATGTCTAAGTTGTGTACCAGGGCATTCTTCTCCACAGAGGGACAATTGAGGGCTAGCAAAATAACAACGTTTTTCTCCTTGTTACAAAATAGTATAGACAAATTGTTACAAATTATGAAAATAGAGAGTAGAATTTCCTTGGGATGACATTTAAAAGAACGTTGAAAGTTCAAGATGATGACTGTATGACAAGATAGAATGACAGGGAATTTTTCATAGAGAATTGATAGTTTTAACACATAGAGCCCTTATAGGAAACAGCCAGTAATTTAGTTTAAGTGGGGCACAGGTTAACTAATGTGTGAAGATAGCTAGAACAAGGTAATTTAGAAATACTAAATAGAACCAGATCAGAGAGGGCAGAATATCCCAAGTCAGGACTTTAAGAGATCTTGGAAGCCTTTAAAGTATTTTGATTAGGGAGTCATAGAATACAAGTTATGCTTTGAAATTGTGAATCTGGCAAGAGTTAGTGGGATAAATTTTGCAAAAGGTTAAAATTTGAAGAGGGTAAATTAGTGAGTTAAACCAGCAGAGACTAAAAGAGGCCTGAGTTTTTGAAGTTGCTGGGAAAATGGAGAAGAGAGAATAGATATCAGACATATTACCAGTACAGAATCGACAGAACTTGGTAACTGATTGATAGATTGGTAGATGGTCAAGAGGACATGTAATAGAAGATATCTCAGGAGAAGCAAGTTTGGGAAGTGATTTAAAGAGTTCATTTTTGAATGGCTCTTTCTTGCAGAGCCAAGTGGCCGCTGGTAGAAATGTCGAACAGACAATGGAGAAGTAGAACTGAAGCTTTGAAGAAAAGTCAGGGTTAGAGATAAAAGTGAGAACGTCATTCTCATAGTAAAAAAACAGTATCTTTTCCTTCACCTTAACAGGCAAGTACAGTGTCCTGCTTTAACCACTCTAAAAAATGTACAATATCTACTTCTGTTCAGGAAAACTCTCCAATTCTATTACTCTGAGAGGAAAATAATTCAAAATTCATATTTGACTATAGAGAGGATATAAGCAAAATATGAATCAAATATTATCAATGGTTAGATTTCCCAGTACAGAAGAAGAAAAAACACAAGGCCAAAACTGAATTAGACAAAACATTTCTGTACACTGACAATCCTACACAATTGTTTTAAGTCTGGGAAATACTTGATGTGGTCCAGATTAAACAAATACTTGTATTGGCTGTGGGAGCACAAACAATATATATGTTTTTCCATTTTATTTACGAGAAGACTTGCTAAAATGTACTCCAAATTATTATAACTCACATAATCCTTTTGCATATTAACTTGGCACAGCAAAAGAATATACGAAGTCTACTGTTTGATAGTGATAAGTCATATTTGGAAGTATGAACAAGGTCTTAGTTCTGTTATGAACTAGGTTACTTATTTCCACAAACATTTCTTAATAACAATGTGTAAAACACTGTACTAATTACTAGAGAAAGATTCAAAACTAATAGTATTGATTACCCTATCAAAGAATTTAAACACAAACAATACATTGAGCGTTCCCCAGATAGGGCAAAGGAAAGCCAGGGTGCAGAAAAAGAAGGGAAGTGACATATAATGATGTTCACATAAATCTTGCATTTATTAGGACTCTCCAGAAAAATACTTAGTTTTATCTTGAGGAAATAATTCAAAGTGAAGGCAAAAACATATCATCTTACTGATGTTTTGTACAACAATAAGCAATTACTTAATTACAACATATCTGTATATTATTAACTTTGAAAATCATGTTTCAAAGCACAAGTGCTGTCATGATGTAATACTAAGTAAAAAAGTTCACACAGTGAAAATTTATAATTTAATATCAATTTTGGATGTGTGTGTGTGTATATATATATAAATATATGTATGTCTTCTCTATATACTCTTCAATAATTTCCATCCTTTCTTCAGAATATACATGAGATTTAAAATGTTTTAGTATATCTAAAAAGCAGAGCTACATATTTATTCAAAATGCTTGTTACACTGAATAAATAACATACACCAAGATAAGAAATTTTATGAGGCTTACTCATAGTTCAATGTTAATTCTTTGCAGATAGGAAAAAACTCACTCTTTTCCTGAAATTGTCATTAATATAAAATTAAATTCAGATTTTAAAAATATATCTAAAATTTGTGAATATTTTTACTATATACCATGTAATCAAATAGACAAGGTAGATCTTCCTTTTGGAATTATATGTACATAGAGATTAAATAAATCAGTTATTTCTTTTCAATGGAATAATATATTACCAGCTTTACACAAGTTACCTAATCTTCCTAGGCCTTAGTTTCTTCAACTGAAAAGCAGAGTTAGGAGCATATAGAACTGTTCTTGAAACAAAGTGATTATTTAATAATTATTAGGAATCAATATCATCATCAATATTTTTAATTTTTCTTATCTCCTGATAACTAACATTGTTTACATGAGTAAAGTAGAAGTTTATTTACAAACAGGAATATATTCAGTGTGTGTTAATTCCCTTCATCATGTTTTCCATCCAACTGCTTTAATGAATAGCCTCCTTTTTTTTTGAGACAGAATTTTGCTGTTGTCACCCATTCTGGAGTATAATGGCACAATCTTTGCTCGCTGCAATTTCTACCTTCCAGGTTCAAGTGATTCCCCTGCCTCAGCCCCCCAAGTAGCTAGAATACAGGTACCTGCCACCACACCTGGATAATTTCTGTATCTTTAGTAGAGACAGGGTTTCACCATGTTGGCCAGGCTGGTCTCAAATTTCTGACCTCAGGTGATTCACCCACCTCAGCCTCCCAAAGTGCTGGGATGAAAGTTGTGAGCCACCATACCCAGCTGAAAAATCTTTCTTAGTGCATACGGTATGTTATTGTATACTAGTAGTATCTGTAATTACATACTACTAGTATATGCTATTACTGTCTGCATCTTTATTCTTTTAATGTGATTCTAAAGTTGGTTAAAGATGGCATAAACTAAGTACAGGCTTAAAGAGGACTTTAAGATAATTTAGATAATCCAATGAAGAGAAATGGCCATTTGCCTCCTGATGGCCAAAGATGCCATCATGAAAATAGCTCCTCTGGTCTTTGAAAAGTAGCTTATTGAAAGGAGTATACCCTAGATGACAAGTTGATGGGTGCAGCAAACCACCATGGTACATATATACCTATGTAACAAACCTGCACATTCCACACATGTATCCAAGAACTTAAAGTATAATTTAAAAAAATTAAAATGAGTATACCCAAGAGTTAGTAAGCTAGTAGAACTGTAATTTTTTAAAAGCAATTTCTGACTTAAACAAGCAATAAGGAAAGGATTCCCTATTCAATAAATGGTGCTGGGATAACTGGCTAGCCTTATGCAGAAGAATGAAATTAGATCTTTATATTTCACTATATACAAAAATTAACTTAGAATAGGTTAAAGATTTAAATGTAAGACCTCGAACTATAAAAATCCTAAAGTAAAACCTAGGAAATATCCTTCTCAACATCAGCCTTGGCAAAGAATTTATGGCCAAGTCCCCAAAAGTAGTTGCAACAAAAACAAAAGTTGACAAATGGGGCCTAAAGAGCTTCTACACAGCAAAAGAAACTATAAACAGAGTAAGCAGACAACCTACAGTATGGGAGAAAATACTTACAAACAATGAATTTGACAAAGGTCTAATGTCTGGAATATATATGGAATGTAAACAATTGAACACGCAAAAAACAACTCCATTATAAATGGGCAAAAGACACGAACAAATATTTCTTAAAACAAGACATACAAGCAGCCAACAAACATATTTAAAAAATGCTCTAATAATCAGATAAATGCAAATCAAAACTGTAATGCGATACCTTTTCACATCACTCAGAACAGTGATTATTAAAGTCAAAACACAGCAAATGCTGGTGAGGCTACGGAGAAATGGGAACGCTTATACACTGTTGGTGGGAATGTTAATTAGTTCAGCCACTGTAGAAAGCATTTTGGAGATTTCTCAAAGAACTTAAAATAGAGCTACCATTCAACTCAGCAAACCCATTACTGGTTATATACCCAAAGGAATATAGATCATTATACCAAAAAGACACATGCCCTCATATGTTCATCACAACAAAATTCACAATAGCGAAGACATGGACTCAACCTAGGTACCAATCAACAGCGAATTGGATAAAGACAATGTGATACGTACATACTGTGGAACACTACACAGCCAAAAAAAAGAATGAAATCATGTCCTTTGTAGCAACGTAGTTAAAGCTAGAGGTCATTATCCTAAGCAAATTAATGCAGGAACAGAAAACTAAATACTGTTTGTTCATGTCTAAGTGGGAGCTAAACATTGAGCACACATGAACATAAACATGGAAAAAAAATAGACACTGCAGATGATTAGAGGGAGGAGGGAAGGAGGAAGGAGTGGGTTGAAAAACTACCTACTGGGTAGTATGCTCACCCCCTGGGTCCAATATATTCATGTAGCGAACCTATACATCTGCCCCTGTGTCTAAAATAAAATCTGAATATTTTTAAAAGGCAATTTCCTTAATTTGAATCATGATGCACATACTTCTCAATAATATCTTCCAGCTAGGAAAATATTTTTCCCCCAAGGATTAGTCAATGAAGAGTAATATGCCTGCAAATGAAAGCAGAAAGAAGCTTACATTTTATCTACTAGTCCTTTAAATATCTCTAAAACATTGATCCACCCCAAAGCAAGTTAACGAGAATAGGAATGTGCTTCCTAGTTGAACATTGTCACCATTTATCTACCATACATATTTATTTCTCAGGAAAGCTCGCAAACCTTGGTAGAATTTCATTCATTAAATGCTCTTGGGAAATCTGTGGACTAAAACAAAAGTCTGCACTTGGTTATAAGCATCACTAGGAAGTTTCAGCCTGTCTCGGTTTCAGTTTTCTTACTGACAAATGAAATCCTTTGCATCCGTGTTTTTTTATAGGAATTAAATTAGACAATGCATATTAATATCAAGGTTATTGACTAACAGTCCTCAATAAATATTCATTTTCATTTCATTTGTTCTTTTCCTTCATTCTTCCCTTCCTATCTCCTTTTCTTCCCTCCTTCCCTCTCCTCTTTCCTTTTTTCCTTTTCTTTCTTCTGCATTAATTCTTCCTCGTTGTAAATGTATTCTAAAACAATTAGTATGTATGTTTGACTTCATTTAGATGCGACTTTTGGGGAAATGTTAAATGTTACTTTTGGGGAAAATTGTTTGAATCAGAATGTGATAACTTCTTCTTTGTGATATTATTGTAATTCTTTTGTATTCTGTTCATGTCTAATAGAGTTATTGACTAGTTTCTTTAGGAAATGTTATCAGTAGTTCTTAGCTAAAATTATAACATGCATTTATTGAACACCAGTCATGTATTAGTCTACTGAAAGAGAGAGACATATTAAGAATGTGTATGATAAGATATAATATCATAGACGCGAATGTGATGTTCATTGGTCATTGGGCAAGATAATGCTATCAGAACTGTCTCCTGGATTTAGTTCTTTCATGCTAAGCCATTTAAATATCTTTTTTCCCCTGATCTAGCCTGCAACAGAATTGTATGCCATTTTAAATAATTTCAATTTTGTGATAAGAGTATTTTTTAAAAAAGAGGTATGCAATGAGATAGTATAGCTTGATTCAAATCTGCTGTCGGAAAAAATGAATAATATACTTTAATGAATTATTCTAGCTCTGTCCCTTGTCAGCTGTGTAACTTTAGAAATGGTCTCTTCTTCTGGCCTTATTTTTCTTATTTATAAAATGGGAATAATAATAGTTGTTACGGTTCAGATTATCAGAATTAAAGTAATATATATAATTCTTACCACATATTAAATGTCCAGTAAATATTTAATTATTATTATTATCATTATTGTTTGACTTTTATTGTCTGTCATCTCATTAGATAGGACGATTTTCCCAAACAAATTTGACAAAAAAAGGAAACATCTTTAGTTTGCCTCTAGAATCTAAACATGTGATTATAGTTCATATTCATTGAACTCTTACTGTGCAGTAGACCCCATCTGAAACACTTACCTCTATCAGTTCATTTACTATTAGCAATAACTTTGTGAATTAGGCATCACTGTCCTTCCCATCTCATAGATAAAGAAAATGAAATGCAAATAAATTAAGTAATTATAGGAGCCAGGCTGTGAACTCAAGCTGAAGCCAGTACTTAACCACTGTATTAAATTGATTTTGAACAGGCAGGGAGGTTTGGGGGTTTATTTTAGTTTCTCATTTTTCTCCATTGTGGATTATATGTGTTTATATCTTAGCCAGCTGAAGTACGTCTTTGACTCATGAGATGCAGTAAAGACACACATTCTAAGTTAACTTATATCTAATAGAGTTTTTTCTTGTTTTTTATATAACAACAATTAGACTCAATATAAAATACTTGGGTTAAAATGTTCACTGAAAATTACATAGATTTGCAAATAATATGACATGTTTGAAGCATTGTCTTCTACCATTTTAAAGTTATAGAAGAATGGTGAGAGCTTGATATTTCTTTGTTGATATTCTGAATTCCTGTGAAAATGCTTTTAGACTTTTTAAAAACATTAATAACTTAAAAATTTTATTAGAAAATATGTCTGGTTGATTCTGTGTTTTGATTTTTTTTTTTGTAAAATGCATGCTCAAAGCTCTCTTCAACTCAGAAATACGTCTTCAGATGAGCTACTTGTATTATTGCATCTTTTAGTTTTCTTCCATACGTTTTAGTTTTATTTTGTCCTGCTTTATCAAAAACAACTGAAATTTTTTGTTGAACCTAAGTTTTCTGTTTGTTAGATTTTGAAGAATATCTAATGTGTTCACTGATTTGAGTTTTCGTAATGTCAAATTTATGTCCTCTGAAGTAGCTTTTTATTTAGTCAATGTAATTTGGGGGTTTTAGTGGGTTTCTCTTTTTTTACGTCTTCAGTTCTATGTCTTTTTTAATAGCCTATTGTTTCCTTGTCTCTTTTTGCTGTCTCATAGAATTCATGAATTCTTGTATTTGATTATCACTTTTAAAAATAATTCTCTGTTTCCTTAAATAAATAATTTTTAGATGGTTGACTTTTTATAATCTTTTGGTTGATGGACTTTTTCTTTGGTTTTGCAGATTTTTTTTCACAAGTCAAGACCAAGTTTCTTTCTGATTATTCATCTTTAAACAGACAGAGATTATTTAGAACCCACTATTTTGAAAAGATGCTATTTTCAGCTCTACTGTGCAGGGCTCTCATAATGTTTCTGAAGATATACAGATGATACGGCTTATGCTCTTTTATTTAATATGTAAATTAGGCCAATAAGCCCATAGCGCTAGCCTAAAGAATGAGCAAGAACACTTATGCTCAAATTTGCATAATATATATTAAGTTTCTAAACAAAAATAATAAATGAGTCTAGAATTTCTAGTTAAAAACTGAACACATGACAATTCCACATACGCTTCAGTTTTTAAATTGGATAGAATGACTACCTTTTAGTCCAATTTCTTGTATCTCACAAACATTCATCTAGTGTCTTCTACTTGAGATAAATACTAATTTTCTCTTATACCTTATTTTATTCTCGTAACACACCATGCTTTCATCTATCATGACACTTATCAAAATAGTAATTTAAAAGGCAATGTTGTAATTAGTAGTTGGATATCTATCTCCTGCTTTAGAATGTAAATTCTATAAAGTCTGGGTTTGTGTTGGTTTTGTTTTCTTATTACTTTTTCATACTTTTCTTGACCTCAGGGACAAAGATATGACATCAGACTCCTCATTCTGATGGTTCACTATCAGTGTTGGTCAATTTCATTTACCCAACAATCCATTTATTTATTCTTTTTTATCTTCATTCCCCATTCCCATTTTTCTCCCCTAACTCATAGACAGTCATTCTAATAAGTTTTATTTGTATACATTTTTATAAAACACATAACTCATTCTGTATCTTATTTTTGTTCAGCATGGTTATAAAATTTCATCCAAATTGCTGCATGTATATTATCTTTTGCTTCTATCTGATTTATAGTATTGCATGATATGAAACTGTTACATTCACCTAGAAACCTCTAACTCTTCAATAATACAAATGACCTACTGATGAACTTCCATGTATATAAATTCTTTCATGTTTGGGGAAAACTCTTATGGAATATATGCTCAAGAGTGGCTTTGATGGTCATTGTCTGTGCACATCCTGAATTTGCCAAAATACTACCAGATCATTCTCCACAATGGTTGTCTCAGTCTAGAGCATGTACAGGAATTTAATGAGGGCATCTATAACCCTGCCAACACTTGGCATGATTCAGCTTTTTAATTTCTGTTAATACCATGAGTGAAAAGTGATGTCAGTGTTTTTGTTTCTGTTTCTCTAACAATATGAATATGGGCATCATTTTATTATAAATTGATTTAGAGGGAGGAATGCGGTGAAGAAGAGGAGTGGTTCCTTTCATTTATTCAGTGTCCTTTATCTTTTGCTTATTTTTAATTGAGTTACTATCTTCTTGTTAATTAATAGGAGTTGCATAATAATCTAACTATAAATCTGTTGTCAGTTTTAGACACTACAAATTAAATTTTCTCCACCAATCTATCATTGGATTTTTGGGAACTTTTTCTATTCAATCTTCAATGAATAAAAATCTTTAATTCTTATTTTACAAAATCTGTTATTTCTTTGTCTCAATGATTTTGGTTTTTGGATTTTGTTTAGAAGGTACTTTCTCATATCTATATCACAAAAACTTACCATTTCACTTACAGTTTTGCATTGACAGTATAGTAATTAAGATAAGGGATACCGAAATCACACTATTTGGATTCACAATCTTGGCTCCTTCACTTACTAATCCAGTGAATCTGGACAACTTAACCTCTAAATAACTGTTTCTTTGGCTGTAAAAAGGGATTGGTAGCACTAATGAACCGAGTAATTGGATTGCGGTGAGAACTGAATGAGCTAACACATTAAAAACACTTAGAAAAGTGCTTGCCTCTACATACTATGCATTGTATAAATGTTGCTGTTATGATAAATAACATATTTCAGTAAGAATTCAATTTTATTTTTGCATATTATGAATCATTTTCAATACCATATACTAAGTGACTCACTAATTTCCTATTGCTTTTTGATGCCAGGTTCTTAGTTATTGACCACCAAAGATTAGTTAGTAAGTTCACTATTTTGTTTGATTATTTCACTTGGATGTTCCTGAACTAAAACAGTACTGCTTTTATTATTATGGCTCTTATCTTACTTTCTAAGAGAGCAAATCTTTATTATTTGCTTTTCTCTTTCAAAGAAGAATCAACAATTTGTTTGTCTTTATTCTTCCACTTATATTTTAAAGTGATTGTACTGGGCTCTAAAAATCATCTGAATGTAAATTTGCTTTTCATTACATTGAATGTATTAATTTGCAGGGTATTGAACTTTCCATTATTTAGTTATCTCAAATAAGAGCACAAAATGTTTCTGTTTTTTCTTTCAGAACTTTTATGCTGTTTGTTAAAGATTTTTTTTTTCCACTGAAGTCTTGGGAATTCATTGTTAAGTTAAAATCCACTGATAGTTTATATTTTGTTATTGTTGAAATTGTGTTTCAACAATTTGATGATGTGAAAAAATGCTATGCATCTTTATAAGTTAATAATGTATTCAACAAGAAAAAAAATACTCTGAATTTGATTGTTGGTTTTTCTAGGTAGATATTCATACTGCCTACCAAAATGACAGTTTTGTTTCTTTTCATCCATTTCTTTTTATTTTTTATTTCTTTTGCTTTTCTTATAAAATTAGAAAAGACCTCCAGTTTTCTATTAAGGAGTTGTGACAATAATGAATGTTATTATATTATTGTTATTCTTAAAGGCAAAATATCTAAGGCTTCCCCACTGAGTATAATGTTTGCTGCAGAATTTTTGGAAAAATAATCTTACCAAGTTTTCTACTTTGCTTGGTATCTTTTTTATTGTTGTCTAATCACATATGGTATGGAAATTTAGAGAATCCCTTTCTGTATTTATTGAAATAATATATGGCTTTTTCCCTATAATTGATTTTTGTGGCAAATAACCATAATAAATTTTATACTGAATCTTTTTTGCAATCCTGAGCTTAATCTATTTTGTTACAATACATTGGGTTTTTGGTTTGTTGTTTTTTTTTTTAACTTTTATTTTAGACTCAGCGAGTACATATGAAGATTTTTCACCTGGGCATATTGAATGATGCTGAGGTTTGGGGTACAAATGATCCCCAACCCAGGTACTAAGCATAGTATCCAACAGTGAGTTTTTCAAGCCTTATACCGCCCCCATTCTCCTCAACTTGTAGTTCCCAGTGTCTATTGTTGCCATTTTTGTGTCCATAAGTACTTGATGTTTTAACTCACACTTATAAGTAAAAATACAATATTTGCTTCTCTATTCCTGAGTTAATTTGCTTAGGATAATTGCCTCTAGCTTTATCTATGTTGTTGCAAAGAGCATGTTTTTTTTGTTTTGTTTTGTTTTTTATGGCTGCATAGCATTTCATGATATATATGTACCACATTTTCTTTATCCAATCCACTGTTAATGGGGTATCTGTGCTGATTCCTTGTTTTTACCATTGTGGATAGTGCCACAGTGAACATACAAGTACATGGGTCTTTTTGGTAAGATGATTTGTTTCTATTTGGTAGGATGATTTGTTTTCATTTCTTATCCAATCTAATAATGGGATTGCTGAGTCCTATAGTAGTTCTGCTTTAGGTCCTTTGAGGTATCTCCAAACTGCTTTCCATACTGGCAGGACTAATTTACATTCCTACCAACAGTGTATAAGCATTCCCTTTTCTCCACAGCCTTACTAACATCTATTGTTTTGTTACTTTAATAATTGCCATTATGACTAGTGTGCAATGGTATCTCATTGTGGTTTTGATTTACCTTTCTCTTATGTTAGTGATGATAGCATTTTTTCACATGTTTATTAGTCACCTGTATGTCTGCTTTTAACAAATGTCTGTTCATGTATTTTTTCCAATTTTTAATGGAGTTATTTGTGTTTTTGCTTGTTCAATTGTTTAAGTTTCTTATAGATTCTGGATATTAGATCTTTGTTGGATGCACAGTTTGGGAGTATATTCTCCCATTCTGTAGGCTGTCTGTTTACTCTGTAATAGTTTCTTTTGCTGCGCAGAAGCTCTTTAGTGTAATAGGTTTAATTTGCCATGTTTTGGTTTTGTTGCAATTGTTTTTGATGACTTAGTAATAAATTCTTTTTCAAGGCTGATACTGAGAAGAGTACTCCTAGGGTTTTTTTTTTTCAAGGATTCTTATAGTTTGAGGTCTTACATTTAAATATTTAATCTAACTCGAGTTAATTTTTTTGTATAGTGAAAGGTAGAGGTCTAGTTTCATTCTTCTGCATGTGGCTGGCCAGTTGTCTCAGTACTGTTTATTAAAGAAAGAGTCCTTTCCCCACATTGCTTATTTTTGTCAACTTTGTTGAATGGCTTTACTTCTGGATTTTTATTTCTTTTCTCGTCCATTGGTGTTTGTGTCTGTTTTTGTGCCAGTACCAAGCTGTTTTGGTTACTGTAGACTTACGGTATAGTTTGAAGTCAGGTAATATGATGCCTCTGGTTTGGTTCTTTTTGCTTAGGATTGCTTTGGCTATTTGGGCTTTTTGTTATTCAATATGAATATTAGCAGGGTTTTTTTTCCAATTCTGTGAAAAATGATGTTAGAAATTTGATAGGAATAGTATTGAACGTGTAGATTGCTGTTAATGATATAGATTATTCTAATCCATAAGCATGGACTGTTAATTATGTCATTTATGATGTCTGTTAGCAGTATTTCGAAGTTCTTCAAAAGATCTTTCACCTCCTTGGTTATATTTATCCCTAGTTATTTTTGTGTGTGTGCGGCTATTATAAATGGGATTGTGTTCTTGATTTTTCTTAGCTTGAGCATTATTGCTGTATAGAAATGCTGCTGGATTTTGTACATTGATTTTGTATTCTGAAACCTTGCTAAATTTTTTTATCCATTCTCATAGTCTTTTGTCAGAGTCCTTAGGATTTTCTAACTATAGAATCATAATGCCTTTTATTTCTTTCCCTTGCCTAATTGCTCTGGCTAGCGCTTCTAATGCTATGTTAGGTAGGGGTGATGAGAATGGGCATCCTTGTTTTGCTGCAGTTCTCAAGGAAAAGGCTTCCAGTTTTTGCCCATTTGATATAATGTTGACTGTGGGCTTGTCATAGATGACACTTATTATTTTAAGGTATCATACTTGCTTTAAACCAACAACAGTAAAAGAATAAAGAAGGGCATTACATAATGGTAAAGGATTTATATCAACAAGTAGACTTAATTATCATATATATATATTTATATATATATTTATATATATATATTTATATATTTATATATATATATATATATATACCCAACACTGGAGCTCCCAGATTCATAAAATAAGTACTTTTAGAAGTACAAAAGGACTTAGCCAGCCACACAATAATAGTGAGGACTTCAATGCTTCACTGACAAATCAGTGAGGCAGAAAACAGATTTTTTTTCTTGAAACAAAGTCTTGCTCTGTCACCCAGGCTACAGTGCAGTAGCACAGTCTCAGCTCACTGCAACCCACCTCCCAGGTTCAAGCAATTCTCCTGCCTCAGCCTCCCTAGTAGCTGAGATTACAGGCATGTACCACCATGCCTGGCTAATTTTTTTTGTATTTTTAGTAGAGATGGAGTTTCACCATATTGGCCAGGATGGTCTCAAACTCCGAACATCAGGTGATCTGCCCACCTCAGCCTCCCAAAGTGCTGGGATTACAGGCATGAGCCATTGTGCCCAGCCTAACAAAGAAATTCTGAATTTAAACTTGACACTTGACCAACTGGGCTTAGTAGACATCTACATCCACCCATTAACCACAGAATATACATTCGCATCTTCACAAGGAACATCCCCAAGATCAACCACATGCTTGGTCATAAAGCAAGTCTCAATAAATTTTTTAAAAAATCAAAATTATACCATCTATACTTTTGGACCAGGGTGGAATAAAAATAGAAATCAATACCAATGTTTCTCAAAATCACACAATTACATGGAAATTAATTCCACCTGAATTACTTTTGGATAAACAATGAAATCAATGTAGAAATAAAAAAAAATATTTGAAGTAAGTGAAAACAGAGACACAACAAAACAAAATCTCTGGGATACAGCAAAAGCAGTGTAAAGAGGAAAGTTTATAGCACTAAATGCCTACTTCAAAAAGTCAGAGAGATCTCAAATTAATGATTTAGCAACACTCCTCGAGGAACTAGAAAAACAAGACAAACTAACTCCAAGCTAGCAGAATAAAAGAAATAACTAAAATCAGAGCTAAACCAAATAAAATTGAGAACCAAAAATCTATACAAAGAATCAATGAAACCAAAAATTGCTTCTTTAAAAGGATAAGCAAGATCAATAGGCCATTTATTAGATCAACAAAGACAAAAAGAGAGAAGATCTAAATAAGCACAATCAGAAACAACAAAGGTGACCTTATATCTAATCCCACAGAAATACAAAATATCCTCTGAAACTATTATGAACAACCTTATGGACATGAAGTAGAAAATAGTGAGGAAATTTATAAATTCCTGGAAGTACACAATCTCCCAAGATTGAATTAGGAAGAAGTTGAAACACTGAGCAGATCAATATCAAGTTCTAAAATTGAATTAGTAATTTAAAAACCTATCAACCAAAAACAGCCCTGGACCAGATAGATTAACAGCAAAATTCTACCAGATGTACAAAGAAGAGCTAGTACCAATTCTATTGAAACTATTCCAAAAATTAAAATCAAGTACGAGGGGCTCCTCCGTGATTCATTCTACGAAGCCAGCATCACCCTGATAGAAAAACCTGGCAAAATGCAATGAAAAAGAAAACTAGAGGCCAATATCCCTGATAAACGTAGACACAAAAATCCTCAACAAAATATAAGCAAACCAAATTCAACAGCACATCAACAGCACATCAAAAAGTTAATTTAGGCTGGGTACAGTGGCTCATGCCTGTAATCCCAGCACTTTGGAAGACTGAGACAAGAGGACCCCTTGAATCCAGGAGTTTGAGACCAGCCTGGGCAACATATTTATTTTACAAAAAATAATTATCCAGGTATGGTGGTGTGTGCCTGTAGTCTCAATTACTCAAGAGGCTGAGGTGGGAGGATGGCTCGAGCCTGGGAGACTGAGGCAGCAGTGAGCCATGATCACACCACTGCACTTCAGCTTGGGCAACAGTGCAAGACCATGTCTCAAAAAAAGAAAAATTAATTAATCATGATCATTTAGCCTTTATTTCTGGGATACAAGATTGTTCAACATATGCAAATCAATAAATGTGACTCACCACATAAACAGAATAAAAAACAAAAACCATATGATCATCTCAATAGACATAGAAAAAGTTTTTGATAGATTCCAAAATCCCTTCATGTTTTGTTTTATATGTTTTTTCTGTGAAACATAACACATACAAAAAAGTGCATGTAACATAGAAAAGTGTATAAATGTAATTCCATGAATAACTATATGTGAATACCCATGCAATCAGCACCCAGTTGAAAATTAAACCTTACTATATTAATACCTAAAAGCCTCCTGTGTATTACTTCCTGATTTCAAACCACTGATGTCCTCCTAATATTAACTATATCCTAGCTTTTCTGATCATCATTCCCTTGCTTCTCTTCACTTTTATCAAATATTCCCAAACTACATATCTCAGTTTTCCTTTTTGATACTGTAAATGAATGGAATCATATTTTATGCATTTCCTATTTCTAGCTTCTGTCATTCAACATTACGAGAGTAAGATTACCATGTAAATGTAGTTATAGTTTATTCATTTTTATTGATGCATTGTATTCCATTGTATATTTTATACATTTTACTCTTGGTGGATGTTTATTGTTTCTAACTCAAGTCTATTATAAATAGTGCTGCTGGGAAATCTTTTGTATGTGTATTCTGATGTGCATGCCCATGAGTTCCTAAGAGCTGCATTGCTGGTTGATGGAGTGTTCATATCTCCTCAGTCTACCAGATGATTCCATACTGTTTTCAAGAAATGCTTGTAACAGTTTTTCAAACTTTACCTTCGGTAGCTTGAGTCCTAAAATGTAATGCATGTATATTAACCAGTTTCTTTTCTTCATCCTAACCAAATTCCCCATAAAAGAGATGAATTTTCTCTTCAACCCTCCTCAACTCAGCTAATTTGTTATTTTAGAATATGGTCATTTTAATATCCCACATTCAAATATCAATTAAAGAAATGAATTTCTAATTAAGTGACAAATAATTTTTTTAATGGGCACCCTTGATACAAAGCTTAAATGATGCCCTAATAGCTCTCTCTCCCTCTGTTCCTCTCTCCTTTCTTCTTCTCTTCCTCCCTTTTTTATTTCCTCACCCATGTCTTATCTTTAGTCATTTGGCAGGGAAGATGACTGCCAAAATCACATCCAGAGTACCATCTTCCCACCTTTCAATCCATGTGAAAAGAGACCATCTGTCCTGCAGGTTTTGGTAGGAAGGTCCCATATTAGCCTCTCTGAATCATGTGCCTTCTCTGATTGTCAGGGTTGTTCAGAGGGCAGAGAATCTAGACTGACCACTTCATCAAAACCACACAGAAAGGTTCTCTGAAGGAAATGATGCCCGTGTGTGCACATGACTTGTTCTCAGCAAGTAACTACTTGTTCACTTATATCTTACCTTCCTTGAAGGCGTCTTTCATATCTTTGTTCCTATTGTCTGAAAGGATGATTAGCACATAACAAGAGCTAAACAAAAGTTTGTTAAATGAACTAGAAAGAAGAAATGGCTCTTTTTAAATACTCCAATGTAAAAGGTATTTTATGATAACTCATGTTGACATAAAGGGGAAATGATTTAAAAACACATGAAATGACATCGCATTGACTGGATTTTTCCACATACAGTAAATTTCATGTACATTCCTATATAGTTATTGCTGCAGAATATATTCTTTTTATTTTGCTTTGTTTGGAAGCAGGGTTTGGTGCTGTCATGGTGAGTGAATGTTTTCTAAACTGTCACATGGGGTACTTAGAGAAATGGAAACTGCCGTCCTGGATTCTGTGTTTCAAACAGTGCCAGATGCCGTGAAGTCATATGCAGATGTCTTTACATCGACAAAATTATAGTAACAGTTGGGCTTCTTTGTCTGAATATTTCTGCTTAGAAGGGTTAAGTAGCCTAGCAGGCAGTGGAAACTAAAACCTTCTGTTCAGCTATGGGGCACAAATGATGAAATCAGCCACGGTGGTTACTCAGTTAATGTCCTCAACCTTGATGGAGAAGGGCTGCCTTGATGAATGTAAAACATGTGTCTGGTGGAAGTCAGAACGGAGGGCATGCTCGCTGTTGACTACTGGAGACAGTGATACTTGCAGGTGCAAGGCTAACTCTGACCTAGTTTAAAGAATTACAGAACCAGGCCAAACGGGAGGAGTATTCCAGGATCAAGGTCAGTCATTTCCCAACATGTTCTGCAACTGAATTGACCATGATGACACTGGAAAAGAATGTAAGACCTCAAGTGGCCTTTGGCTTGATTTACTTGCAACTTTTGTTTCTAATTCAACTCACAAAGATACTATTGTGTTTTATGTACCTTCTGCCCTTTGTCCCTGGAACATTCTTTCTTTTTCTTGTCCACCTGGAAAGCTCCCAGTCATACATCAAATATAAGCTCGCAATTTATCTCCTCTCTGAAGTCTTCTTCTGTCCCCCTAGGCAACTTAGGTGTTCTTTCCACTTTGGATTTTACTGAACCTTATGCATGTCTTTGTGACAGCTGGAATCTCATTATATTATATACTGCTTATTATATATTAATTGTAATTGATTGTTGATATTTGACTCCCTAGTAGACAGTGAGTACCTTAAAGCAATAGAATATTTCTTTTCATCTTTGTACTTCAATCCCAGGAACAAGATAAAGCTTCAGTAAATATTGCTGAATAGATTTGTTAATGATTTCATTTGGAATTTTCTAAGTGCTTTCTTATCCGGTACCTCATTTAATAACCCAACAGTGCAGTGTGGTATACAAACCACATATAATTATCACCATTTTATGATTAGAAAACTGAATCATCAAAATGACACATAATTTGCCAGCTTCAATAGTTTATGAATGTCAGGATTAAGCTAAAAAGTAGGTCTTAGGCTTCATCCAGAGTCTTTGTTGAGCCTTTAGTTCTCCCACAGACTAAGAGTCATTGCCTCAGGGCTAACAGATCTTTAAAATGCAGCGAGGGCAGCTAGAGTGCTTTCTTCAATACTTCAATATCTGATCTTCAGCTCTGTTTTTAATACACAACCTCTTCTTCTATCTTCCAACTGCACTTTGACCCTTGGATGTCAGATTTCTGGGCACCCATGTCAGAATTTACCTGGATTTCTTTTACTGATCCTGCTGCCTACCCAAAGCCCAATGTCCTGGTACATGTCCTTGTTACTGGGACCACTTCTCTCTCTGAATACACCAAAGGTCCCTAAGTATGGCAGCCAGTGATCTTAGCATTACACTGCAGCTCCACACATTTCTAACTATATCATCAATTGGCAATCATGATACCTAATGATAATAACTAATATTTCTAAGTCCTTGCCTTGTTCCATGCACAGTGTTCAGTAAGTACTACCTTATCTGTTCCTGAGAAAAAAAACTCATGGCTTAGAACTAATACTATCACCATTGTACAAAGAAGGAAATTGAGGAGGCTTAGAGAAGTTATGTGACATGCCCCAGATGACACAGCTAGTAAATTTCCAAGGGAATATGAACTAAAAGGCATCCAATTTCTGAAAGCATGCCTTTAACCCTACAATATTGGTAAATTTCTATAAAATCACCCATTATACTGAGTAAATGAATGAACATGTACATAACATGACTGGGGAGAGAAAGATGATGTTGTACACTTGTCACCTGATAGGTGAGGTACGCGGTAAATGCTGCTAGAATAATGTTGTCATGCCTAGGCTCTAATTTAGTTAAAGTTATAAAGCTAAGAATGTTTTAGCAGCTCCATCTACATGCCCTGGAGGAAAATATTTGTTTTTAAATATTCTAAAGCACTCAAAAATTTTCAAGATCATGAAACTTTATCCACCTGGCTTACTAGAGGATTTGGTAGGAAATATAGGTGCCTTCCAACGGATATACTCAATGATTCTTTCATTAAAATTAATTCCCAACTTACTGCATCTAAATATAGACTTTCTTTTAAGCAACTGCAAAATGCAAATAGTTAAAGTCATGTTAATCTTTTGATGTTTCACCTATTACTTGTACTTGTGATGTCTCAAGACTTTGGATGAAGCCCAAAATGCCTACCATGATGATTCTCAAGGCTTTTGATTTCTGATTGCTGCTCTCCTCCTCTCACGCTCTCTCCATTTGAGCTCTTCAAATTCTCCAAAGTATTATACTCCATTTTTTGTCCAGGACTTACATATATTGTTTCTTCTTCCCCCACTATTTGCCCAGCTCTCCTCAACTCATATATCAAATCTTGAAGTAACAGTCAATTTCTCAGGGATCCCTTCTCCGGAACCCTCGCTGTTTTTCCCCATTATATGTTTCCATAGCAGCCTTCTGTTCTTCCAAACACTCATAGCACCCAGAAGAACTTTTCCAGTGTTCATCTTCTGACATCTTTCACTGTGTCTTGCACATGATGGGTGCTCAATGAATATTTGATAAATGAATGAATGAAGGCATTCTTGTGCTAAAGCCAGTGTTGTGTCCATAGCCATTAACACAGCAAGATAATATGAAAGCAAATATGTCTTGGCTTAGTGAGTGTATTTGACATTTGGAATCAGATATATGCTTCCTTGAGGAACCGTGTCAGTTGCCATGATCATATAAGGTACATTGGGCTTAAAGTGATAAGAAACACAACTCAAACTAATTTAAAACAAAATTCATTGGCTCACATGATAGGAAGACCAGAAGAAGGTATGGACTTTCAGGGAATTTGATCCAGTGGTTGATTCCTATTTTTTTTTTTATCTTACCTCTCAGACAGTTTCCCCAGTCCTAACCCATTGTGGTTATGGGATGCTGTCGGTAGCAATTAGGACTACGTGCTTCTTCAGGCATGTCCAGTGAGAGACACTGAGAGAGATTTTCTCTTCCAAATCTCTTATAAATGTTTGGAAATAAAGAAAAACACTTGTTTTAGAAATAACTGGGCTCAATTCCTTCTGTACCTTGTTGGCTCAAATCCAGCTATGGATCTATTTCTCAAATATTTACTATAATTTAGGAAGATTAATTGTCCTAGGCCTTGGTTTCTGAGTCAGTCATTGACATGGATAATGGGTTTATCATGATTGGTTTCCTGGGTCTGCTCTTGAGCCATCACATTGCTGAATTCTGAATGGCCAGAGATTAGGGCAAAAAGGTCCACTACTATCATCCTCTCAGAAATAAACCAATATTATGTTCATGCACTTTGATTTTTTTTTGAAAAGGCTAAACATCAGAGTTCAATCAGATGCTATATCAAAATCAAAATTCATTCTGGGAGGAAAGTAGAAATTATCCTTATGAGGGAGAAGTATAAGGAACACTTGTGTCCCCACATCTTCTTTGTTCAGGCAGAGAGAGAAGTGTCAAGCAGGACACAAGGAAGCAAATGAGGCATCATGAGTCTCCAGATACATAACTTTCTTCTATTGTGAGAGCAGATTCTGGCACCCATCTCATATTTAAAAGCACACATTTAGCACCTGCAGGATGGAAGGATCTTCAGTTAACATAAAGGACTGGGATCTTGAATTAAAATAAAGATTATAAAGGTTTCATTTACAGAACAAATGATGAGCATTACATTTTAAGAAGCATGAAATTGATAGTTCTTCCCCCGCTAAATTATTACTTTTCATCAATTCTTTTTTGTGATCTTCTGAAGATCTAAATGCACTCTAAGGTTAAGAATGTTCTTCTTTTCTGAGAATGCATTTTTTTTCGTTTGGTACTACAGCATTCCTTTCTGTTTTGTCCTCCATATGTCCTCATAAATATAATTCTGGCACTGGAATTCAGACAGCACTTCCCAGCACTTGCATACTCAGCATTAGGCCGCTGAGATATGAGATCATGTAAGCTCTGTGCCATTTAATCACTTTATATTCCTTTAACAAATGAGTATTGAGTGCCTACTATGTGTGAGACACTGTGCCAGGTGATTTGAGCTGCAGATGAGATATATATCTTGGCTTTGATGAGCTTACAATTGCATCAGGGGCAAAACTGATTAAAGATACAAGGAATCATGTAATAAATGCAAATTGTATGGTGCCCCCAAATAAGTACTAAAGACAGTGATTTGTTGAGAGGTTGCTTGCATGGTTGAGAACTGCTTCAGGGTGGAATACTTGAGCTAGGACTTATAGTGGAAAGGGTTTGATTTTGGCTGAGCACAAAAAGTCAGCATTTCAAAAACAGAACAGAAGGAAAAAATAACAAAAGTAGGCTTGAGCAAGGTGTTCAGTAAGGAAATACCGAATGTAGACCAGGCTAGAAAAAAATGAGGATCCCTGCTGTGGAATAAAGCATTCTCAACTTGGAAAGAAACTCTAAGCCAGATTACAGAGGGCCTAGAATGCTCTATTTTAAAGATCTGAATGTTTTTCTGGAGAAGTAGGGAGCCCCAGAAAATTTGGAGGCTATATTTAGAGAGTAAAAGGGTGAAAGTTATATGAAAGGAAAATCCCTGTATGTGATAAAACCTAGCAAGGAGAGAGTCAAGATTCATCTATTGTCACAGTGCAGTTTTGTTGAGGAAAGGATGTGACTATTGATGTGGTAAAAGGACCAGTCAGTGGAAAAGGAAGAAAAGAATCCAACAACAGGATTTAAATAGTTAGCTTACATCACTGAGTTATCCTTACTGCCATTACTGTAGGGACATGAAAGTGGGTGCCGAAGGAGTTCCCAAACCCGGCTTCACATTAGAAGCGTCTGCAGAGTTTTTTCAAAACAGCAATGCTGAGGCCTCCCAAATAATTAGTCTTGAGTGGGGCGTGGATGATTGGTAGTTTATAAAAGCAAACTGCATCAAGGGTTAAGATCCACTGAGATAGATGATGGTGGGTTCCGTTTCTGTGAAAAATCCTCTCCTATTGCAGATATGTTTTGTCGGTGTTTTTTGGAGGGAGAGAGGGAGGGACAGAATCAAAGAAATGTTCTGCTTCAGTCATGGTTGGTGGAGTTCAGGAGCTTGATAACTGCTCCCCTATTGTGAAGCATGTTACACAGCTCCAATCCTTGATCCAGACTTTTAAAAAGAGTCAAGATTCATCTAGCAGAGGCAGTGTGCTGTTATTTTTCAAAGAAATTTTCACATAGCCCACTAGTCACTTCTATATTCTAAACTTACAGTACACTTTCTCACTCAGAGGATAGTTCATTTGCTTCTTCTTTGTTAAAAAAAAAAATATATATATATATATACAGACACATACATATATATATATATATATATATATATATATCTGCATTTGTTTACAGAAAAAAAAGACAATGTAAAATTATAGTCATCAGATGTATTAAACATTTCTAATGTTAAGTATTAGTCCAAAGTATAGGGTTTTTATTTTTCTTTTTTCTTTTCTTGAAGAAAAATCATCTTGTACTTTATATGGATAAGCATCAGGAGGTGATAGACTTTATTCATGGCTGTTTCTCTGTATAAAAGCTTTATTCTTCAAAATACCTTTCTAATCAAGAGCTTTATCCCTTTCATTCACCCCACACTCTTTGTTCATGCTGGGAGGTCAGCACCTTATGTTTCTGACATTGTAATTTATTGCTGTTGGAAAGATTGAGTATTTGTATAGCATTTCCACCATAATTCAGCTTTGTTGCAAAGTCTTACCAAGTATAACTTCTTAAGAATACTCTCTAAAGGATACTTGATGGAATTCAAAAATGGCCAGATATATTTGGACTTAGCAAATGGGTATAAATATAAATAGTATGGAGACAGATTTAATGTAAAATAAGGTGTGTGTATATATGCATAGATATGCAAATGAATGCTATATGTAGGTCTAAGGCATGAGTTTCTTTTCTTCTTTAGCAAAGGACAGTTACATTTAAGATGATTTAATGAGTTAGCACTATATATATGTTACAGGAGTTAGATGTGTGTGAAACACTTTTTTTAATTAAAAGGCATATATTTTAGATTTCAAATTCTGATGTTCAAAATGTGATAAAGAGTTTTAAAGACTTCTTGTCTTTTTGCCTTATGTTTTGAAAATAAGCTTCTACGGCAGGTAATATTAAAAAAAAAAAAAAAGCTCAAGGGAAGCTTATAACAAAGAGCACACCATAGAGGGAACTCAGGAAAGGCCACTTGCATTTCCCTGAGAGCAGAGCATTTATGCTGGTGATTGTCTTCCAAATGAGCTCTCCCCTGTCCTTTACCAATTATTGATAGCTGTGAGACCAGAATAATTGAGTCTAAGCGTTTATAGTCTGAGCACAAAGGGATGCCTCTGAGTAGGACTATCTCTATCCATCCAAGCAGATGGTATCTCAAGATCTCCTGTTAAGAAGACAGCCTATCTCCTGTCTCCAGAAATCCATAAGTAACCTTTACTTTCAAGGCTTTCTCTCAAATGTTTTAACAAACCCAGCCAACTTTTTCTTATTCTGACCTCAGTGGAGCTAAAGAACAGCTGGCCTACATTTTCCTAATAATAGCTCTTCATATTTTATAAGAGTTATTATAGCCTACTTCAGCCATCTCTCTTCCAGACCAAATAATGTAAACTCCTTTAGTCTGGTATCAAGCTCCCTCTCCATCAATTTATTGCTTTTTTCTTAGATGCTGCCTAATTTTTCAACATCCTTTTAAAAGCACAGCAGCCTGGAGTGAACACAAATGTTTCACAAGACTACAGAAGATGAATCTGAGAAAGAACATGGTTGCCTGTATTTTGCATCTGTAGTAATAACCAACCTTGGTAGCTTTAATGTAAGCTATAGTTTTTACACAGATTATTTTCATTATTTACCCCTATTGTTTATTTCTCTTCTATGTAATCTTTACATTGAGACCTTGAATCCATTGGTTTTATCTACACTGTATATCAAAAGAGAAAACCATGATCATTTAGATGCTTGGGAAAACAGAAAGCAATGAAATCAAAACTGGACCCAAGGACTTCTTTGCATACTAATATGTTGGTTTTAAAACTCATCCTGTTCCTTCTCATTTGGAGCAGCTCTCCACAGCCCAAGCCCACTAGTCATGCTCTTTAGCTGGGTGGTTTTGTTTTTGTTTTTGCTCTTTTGCATTAATTGT
Organism: Cebus imitator; assembly: GCF_001604975.1. Taxonomy (NCBI): domain Eukaryota; kingdom Metazoa; phylum Chordata; class Mammalia; order Primates; family Cebidae; genus Cebus; species Cebus imitator. Next base: position 910,825 of record NW_016107479.1, on the reverse strand, counting down.
ACTACTACTTTTTGTTTTCCATGTTTACCATTTTGTTCTTCATCTCTTTTTTGACTTTTACCTTAGAATCGTGGAGCATATGTGCAGGTTTGTTACCAAGGTATATTTTATGATGCTGAAGTTTGGGATATGATTGAAATTGTAACTCAGGTAGTAAGCATAGTACCCAATAGGTAGTTTGTCAGCTCTCGCCTCCTCCCTCTCTCCTGTGCAGTAGTCTCCAGTGTCTTTTGCTCCTTTTTTTTATGTCCATGTGGACCCAGTGTTTTGCTCCGACCTATAAGTAAGAACATGTAGTATTTGATTTTCTGTTTCTGCATTAGTTTACCTAGGATAATGACCTTCAGCTGTATGCATGTTGCTGCAGAAAACATGATTTTGTTCTTTTTAATGGCTGCATAGTATTCCATGATATATATGTACTACATTTTCTTCAGCCTGTCCACCATGAATGAGCATCTGGATTGATTCCAAGTTTTTCCTATTGTGAATAGCACTGCAATGAACATATGAGTGCATGTGTCTTTTTGGTAGAATGATTTCTTTTACTTTGGGTATATGACTGGTAATGGGAATGCTGGGTCGAATTATAGTTCTGTTTCAAGTTCTCTAAGAAATCCCCAAACTGCTTCCAGAGTGGCAGGACTAACTACCTTCCTACCAGTATATAAGTGTCCCCTTTACTTGCAGCCTTGCCAATATCTTTTCTTTTTGACTTTTTAATAAAAGCCATTCTGACTGGTGTGAGACGGCATGGCATTGTGGTTTTGATTTGCATTTCTCTGATGATTAGTGATGTGGAACAGTTTTTCGTATGTTTGTGGGTCACTTGTATGTCTTCTCTTAAGAAGTGTCCGCTCAAGTCCTTTGCCTACATTTTAATTGGGTTATTTGTTTTGGACTTTTTGATTTATTTCAGTTCCTCGTACATTCTAGATATTGGACCTTAGTCAGATGCGTAGTTTGTGAACATTTTCTCCTTCTCTGTAGCTGTCTGTTTACTCCCTTGATAATTTCTCTCGCTGTGCAGAAGTTCTTAACTGGGTCCCCACTCATCAATTTTTTGTTGTTGTTATTGCAATTGCTTTTGAGGACTTAGCCATAAATTCTTTGCCAAGGCTGATACCAAAAAGGGTATTTATTTTCTAGGTTTTGTTTGAAGATTTTTATAGTTTGAGGTCTTTAATTCATCCTTAGTTAATTTTTGCACATGGTGATAGGTAGAGGCCCAGTTTCATTCTTCTGCATATAAGTAGACAGTTATCTATCTAGGTGTTTCTCATTTCTCAGCTGAAGCGGCCGTTCTCCTGGGATGTACCTTTCTGAAACTCCCACATCTCACTCACACTTTTGCACAAATGTGCCACAGGAAACTGCTTAGTCACCCCTGTAATGAGCTCCCATAGCATCTTGCACATCTCCTACAGTAACCAAAAGCATATATTTTATCTGAAAAAAACTATTCTAAAATACCATTCATTGTTCTATATTATGAAATCATTGGAATGGAGGAACAAGAAACAGCCACAGATTTCTGAGCCTGCAAACGTTGTATTGCAGTAGGTACAACCCAACTTATACTAAAATTTGCTTTGGAACAGAAGCCAGCGAAGGATGAATTGGTTCTTCTTTGTTATGCTTTTATTGCTTATATGAATCCTGGGATTTTAGCTTATATCATATTGAGAGTGAGCAAAAAGAAAATTTCTTAAACTGTTTAAATTCCTTTTCTTTCTTTCACCAAGCTTTTTATTATTTTTCACCACATAATCACTTCTTCCTAGAATTCAATCTTTTGTGAAAATTTTAATTTTTCAGTACCTTTAAGAACAAAATAGAGAATTTTGTTCTTTCTGTAAATATACCTCTGCCCTCTGCCTGACTGGTTACCTACAACCTGTTGAACTAGTTTTCTTGAAGCTTCTTGGATTATAGAATAGCTATCATTACCATTTAAAGTTATTCTGAAACCACTGGGATCAAAGAAAGCTTCATTGCCCCATGCTTATTGGTTTGGGATAATATGTGACTATGTGTTTGTATGCACATGTTAAATATCAGCCTGGCATTTATAGTTATTTATAGTTATGTTTAGTTGATGTGGTTTAAGAGTAAATGTAAAACATAGTGATTACATGGCTAATTCAAGAAAAATTGCCCCATGCATTCCTTTATAGAATACTGCAGATAAAATGCAGCACCTTGATGACAATTATTTATATTAATATGCTGAATTTTTAGCTGTGTGTTCCAAGGTCCATGAGATTTGACATATAAGAACATGTATTAATTATCAGTTTGTTTCTTCAACAAGTGTCAACTAGAGGTTGGTACTTTCTCCTCTTCCTCTCTCTCTGTCTCTGTCACACACACACACACACACACACACACTTCTTTTTCCCAAACACGTTAATACAACCACATAAACCTTTAACCTTAAAATAAGAAAGATAATAGTCACATTATTGTGAATATGTAGAAGTGAACAAAACAAAACAAAGGAGTAAAGCAAAGTCCCTTCCCTGATGAAGCTCACATCATTTTAATAGGAGAGGCAACTAAGAATTATATATATAGTAACACTAATCAGAGAGAAATAAGGCAAATAGTTATACCAAGTAAGGGAAGACTACTCTTTCATATACATTTATATAAATGTGTGTATATAATATATATGTTCATGAATGGCCTTTCAGAAATCAACTGAGCAAAGACCAAACAATTAATTACGGAAGCAGCATGGTATACCATAGTAAGTTCTTTGGAATTCATTTCGAGTGTGATTAGAAACTCATTGGAGAATTTTGAGCAGGATAATATTTTCATTGCAGGGCAAAAGTGGAATTAGAGAAACAAAATGATTCTTGTCATTTTCCATACAAGAACCTGGGGTAAACTTGGGTGCTGTGATGATGGTGTTGGGAAGTTAGACCCTGGATGTGTTGTATCTGAAAGTAAATCAGACAAGATTCCCTAACTGCCTGAATGAATGAAAGAATGAAGTCAAGAATAATTTCAAGGTTCTGGCCTGAGCAACTGGGTGACTAGCAGTGCAATAAAGAACATTAGACATAGAACATGGGAGATGGAAGGTCAAGAATTTGGTTATGATATACTGAATATAAAACAGCTACTAGGTAACAAAGTGGAAATAGCAAGTATATTGTCAGCTACACAAATCTGATTTCAGTAGAAAGTTCAGTGCTTGAAGTTAACAGCCTACAGATTCTATTGTGTTCAATTAGATAACCTACATGTTAAGGAGGAAAGACAAGAAAGACTGAAGCCTGAGCCCTTGTACATTCCTATGTTTAGTGAACGGAAAAATAAAGGCAGATCCAGCAGAGAAATTAAGGAGCGGTCCAAGTGGTAAGAAGAAAATTAGAGAAGTGTAGTATACCAGAAAGACAGCGGAAAACTGTTTCAAGTAGTTGATGTCTACCAACACTTGCTTTCTATTCCTCTTCTTCCTCTCATGCTCTTTCCCTCTCTCTCTCTCACTCTCTCTCTCTCTCTCTCTGACACACACACACACACACACACACACACACACACACACACACTTCTTTTTCCTAAACCTTTACCTTAATAAAACCACATAAACCTTTACCCTTAAAATAAGAAAGATAATATTCACAATAAGACCCTTTGCTTACTAAAAGGATTCCAAAAACACATCTTTAAATAATGAACTCTTGCAGTCTATCCCAAATGGGATTCAACTATCAAAACTTTTCTGAAATACTTTTCTGTTGTAAAGCATGCTGGAACGCTGAAATGGCCTTGCAAAGTATATTTGCAGTGATCTGAAACTGGCAATAAAATCTGAACAAGCAGGGTAGATGGACCCAGGATCTAGTCTTGGCTCTGATACATAGTACCTTAACCACTCAACTAGCCTCTCTGGTCTTAGGGTTCACATTTCTAAAAGGTTCAGAGTGAGAAAGGAATTGCTCTTAGATTCTTTCAAACTCTAGTTTAAAAAAAACGAAATTCTAAGTCCTAATAGCATAAAATGAGTTTATAGGATTCTGAGAAGTTCTATGTATTGGAAAAATTGGATGCTTGCTCCATTACATATGGATTCCTCTATATCATTGTATACAATATCGTGACATCTGAAAATATGTTTTCATTACAGGGAGCTCTATCTGTTATTTGAGAAACCTCCTTAACCCAGTGCTATGTCAACTTGTTGGATAAACTGCATTGTGCTTATTGTTTTTTCAGAAGGTGACTGAACTGGTGCATATAAGCAGATGGTCTTGCCCTACAGCTTTCTTCTCCACTGGACTCACATACCCTTCTCCATATGTTCCTAAATTAAAATGTTGGATGTCAATTGTGAGGAATATGTTGGAGAATTTTAACTTTGTGCTTACAATTTTGCCCTTGCATTTTTTCTGTGACCTAGCTCACAATCATGCATTATTTCCAAATTACAATCTTGATTTGAGACAGCGGCAGGCAAGAGGTAGAGATGCTCAGTAGGTTGTCCCCCCACCCCATCTGGTGAGAGGAGTGGGAGACAACATTAGAAACTAACAAATTTAGATTCGCACTCTCTTAGTATTTTCATGTTGGCCAAGTCACTTAGTCTCAACGTCCATTTTCTTACTTGTAAAATAGACATTCAAATACCTATTTTGTAGAATTGCAACACAATTGATGAATTAACATGGGCAAAGCACCTATCACAGTATTTCAAACATGATAGGCAATTAACAAATATTAGTTCCTGAACTACTGTCCCTCCCATGCCTCTTTCATTCTTGAACGCAGGGAATAGGCAATTAAAAGTAACTGAAGTGAGCAGATAAAATTTCTGTTTGTCTTCTGGATCAGCATTTTCATTTCATTCATGGCTCTAGGCAATAATCAAAATTCAAATTGAACCAATTTTATGCTGTAATTTTAAAAAGCAACACAGAGATGACAACAGTCCCACAATATTGACATCGTGGTGTGCTAAATACTTAGACAGACAAAATATTTTCAGTAGCAGTTGAATTCTTAAAGAATATTAAGGAAAATAACATGCTTATGTGGGCGAGATGTCATAATGAAAACCATACCTCTTGCATTTGGTGACCTGAATGTATTTAAATTTATAACCTCAACATCACATTAGCAGAATGTTTTGCATTTGTAATCTGATGCATGACTTCAAAAGTTAGCAAGTTTCTAGGGACCTTTCCAAAGGCGTTATGTAAATGGAAGTGATTATTTATGACTAATCCAGCTGCATTTTTACTGTTTTTCCTACTGAGGCTTTCCATGCAGATTAAGCTATGAACCAAGCAGTAGAGATAACACCGCCTTCATATAAGTGAAAGGAAGTGACTTTTAGATAAAATGTTGTCTTTAAAAATAATAAGACAATATTTCATATCATAAATTATTTTTACCACTCTACACATGTTTTATCTACCAACCAGTTTTATTTCATGGTAGAAACAAATGTGAACACACTGTTCTTAAAACAGTGTTCAGACTGGGAAAAAAATAAGTGGAAACACTTGTCAGTCTTCTGTGGCCTAAATTACTTCTATCACATCATCTGCTACATTCTAAATATTCCAGAATTATGACTTTCTCCATCCTTTTGTGTTTCTTGAGTCACTCACTCCATAAGCAAGGAGCATCTAATCTAACAGGAATTGTGATGGATTAAAAAAAATTACATGTCCTATTAACAAAAGATGTCATATCTTTTAGATACAGAGGTACTCTGTAAAGTAAATCTGAAAATGTCCCACTCTAAAAATGAATAACAGCTATGTCATTTCATTTTGCACATATCTTTTAAAAATCTAAAGGACATACCAATAACAATCAATCAATACTGGTGAAGATGCATGCACATAGTATTTAAGAACACAGACTCCCTGGGTATAAGGTCTGGACATAACTTTCTAGTGTATGATCTTGGATGCAGTGGTACTAGTCATAGTCAGGATTAGAATGGTCAGTGAAAGGAAAATACTTAAAATAGTGTCTGGCCCATTTTGTTTCATAAATACAAGCTATTACCATTATTTTGCCAAAAATACATTTGTTGTGTCCTCTCACAGGAATCTTTTCCTGAGATCCATAGAAGGAATGCAGAACATGTACATAAAGCAAAATATATTTGCTGAGATACTGTACCACCTACTCGTCAACGGAAACAACACAAAACAAAAGCACAGAATTCTAGTGGTTCATTTGGACCCTATGAAGAATTTCTTTCCTATCCAAAGGCAGGGTGAATGTCCTTGAAACACAGTAGGATGAACTTCAGTACTAGTTACTTTTTCTAAGGCTAAACCTAAGACTCAGACTTTACCATAGTAATTTTTTTTTTTAGATGGAGACTGGTATTTAGGGCATACTACAGTCTGTAAACCTTTGCCTTCACAAGCATGGTAGTCTTCTTTTATTTCAAAATTATTTGTAATTTAATACAGAAATGATCTACAATTAAAACACTAATATTTGAACCTATTCTAATTTTATTCCTTGATACTCTGGTTAAAAAAGAATAACTGAGTTTAAAGAATAACTGAGTTACAAAGAATAACTTGGAGTATAGTGGCATGGTCTTGGCTCACTGCAACCTCCCCTCCCCAGTTAAAGCGATTCTCCTGCCTCATCCTCCCGAGAAGCTGGGATTACAGGCACCCACCATCATGCCCAGCTAATTTTGTATTTTTAGTAGAGACAGGGTTTCACCATATTGGCCAGGCTGGACTCGAACTCATGACCTCAGGTGATGCATCTGCCTCAGACTCTCAAAGTGCTGAGTATAAAGAGACCAAAAATATACACGTTAATTTATATCTTTTTCTTAAAAAAACTTCAGTTTAAAAAAAACAATAAAGAATAAATAAAGAGTTTAGGAAAACTGTCACCAAGTACACCACTAAGTGAATCTCAGTGTTTGTATTATCATCAGTATTTATTACATAGATTTACTTTCGTTTCTATTTAACCTGTTCAAACAGTTGAACACTTTAGAAGGAAAGACAAAAATATCCTTAGCTGTCTCCCAAAACTCTTTAAAAAAGAAAAAAGAAAGAAAGATATTATTTTTCAGATTGCCTTTTCAATTAGATTTGCAGTGCAGAGCACACTTGGAGAGTGTGTGTGTGTGTGTGTGTGTGTGTGTGTGTGTGTGTGTGTGTTTTATGCATATATCAACTTACACATAGATGAGAAGCTAAAATCTACAGCAATTTTATACATTTTATTTTCATAGTTCTTTGGTGGAGAAAAAAACACTACTTCATCTTAATAAATGATACAGTCACAGTAAATGTTACAGAATTTTGTATCTTTCAAAATGAAGAGTATGCATCTGTCTGTCTGTCTGCTTTATGTACATATTCCCCATCTCAATCCAAAAAGACTTTAGAGTAACTTCAGAGTCTTTAAACATATTCTAGGTATTTTCCTCCTTGCAAGCAATTCAGAACACAGAACTTAAATGAGCTGTACAAATAAACATCAGTGGTAGTAATGGAAAGTATCTCCATTCTAAGGGGATGAGAAAGAGTTTCAGTGGCAATAAACAGTAGACTTAAATCATCAGCATGAATAGTACAACATTATCATAATCATTAAGAGATTCTGAAAGACCTTGCAGCATTCTAAACCCTTAATCACATAATGTACATTCAAAATTCAATTACATAGTATAAAAAATAAATAAAACATCCAATGGTCAGGAATCCTTAACATATTTCAGTAATTTTAGGGCAGCACTATGAGTGCCAGCAAGCTCAGACAGACAGCTTTTACATAATGGAACTGTGCTGGACAAATGTTGAGTGTATGATTATTACATGGCAATGAAGGGAATAGGGCATTTGAACTTGTCTTAATTAATATGCTAACTAAGCTAATGTCTTTACTGAAAGCTTAGGGAAGCTTAGCTCAAATTTGCTTTGTAGAAACTGTGTCCACAAAGACAGTGTCTTGAGGAAAGGTTAGAATCTTCAGAGTAATGGTACTGACTTTTTTTTTTTTTTTTGGTCTCTTAGTGGACCCTTTGTACTAAAAGAGTTTGTCCCCCAAGAAAGGTCATCAGCAGCCTTCATTTGTGTCCTTCTCTTAAATGCTATCAGATTGAATGGTGGCATTTTACCGACCTGCAGTTATGAGGAGGTGTGAGCCTAAATACTCTACGTGCTATACTAAATATTATGATAAATCTATTCCCAAGCCAGAAATCAAGACGCATACCCTGACAAGTTCAAAGATACTCATGAGCCCCCAAGGCAGATTTCTTGAAGTTGGGATTAATGGGGTATATGTTGGCCGTATGATTGCTATATTTATTATGTGATTGTAGTATATGTCGCATCTCTTAATATTACATGGCATTTTCACTCAGCTTAGCAATCCTCGCTGTGTTTTGAATTCATTTCTGTCATCTCATTTTCTCTCCTATCTTCTGCCTCCTCTCTTCCCCTCTCTTCTCCTCTTCTCTCCTCTCTGTTTCTCACCCCTAAAATCCAATCAATTGCCAACTCCTATAAATAATGCACTTTTAATGGCTCTACCATCCACATACTTCACAGCATCTTGCCATTAACACATTGGTTACCCTATACTTTTGTAAATTGTTATAAAAACTCTTCTTGCCTATACTAGTTCCTTTTGAAATACTTCATATTATTAAAATTGTTCCTTTTTCTGCCTCCCCTTTCTAAACTGTAAACTTGTTGACAATCATATAAATCTAGGTCTATTGCAATAAGACAATATTGTATTTGTTTTCTAATACCATCACAGAATTTGGCACATAGTGGGAACTCAGGAAATAAATGAATAAAAAACAGATTGTATATTGACCTAATTCTCCGTGAAAATACATATTTCAGCTTATACTTTGAATCAGGGAATCAGTTAACAAAATGCAGCCACAAGATTCTTGACCCTTTAATTCTCCTCTCTGACTGTTCTAAAATAATAATGGATAGAAAAAAATGCCAAAGATTAAAGAAAACCACACAGTTGCTTAATTGTAAGCTTTTGTAAGAAGGAGGAGGAAGGCCCCGAAGTTCAAGCATTTATATGTTGCACTTTGAATCTTGAACGATGAGCAAGGGTGAAAAAGTCAAGGTTAGCGAAGAACGTTCCAAGCTGCAATGCAAAGCTGTAGAGCTGGAAAGGAACAGGGCCTCTCTGAGGGACTAAGACTGCTAAAACGCTAGGCTATGGGATGCGCAGAGGAGAGAACGCAGCGGCATGATGAACAACACTGGAACTGATTTATGACAGTCATCCAAGTGTTTTCTTTCTGGGTGAACTAGAGCACTTATGCATGCAGATTATAGGTAATTTGAAAACCTAATCTCTGCTTATTTTCACCATACTCAACTGTGATTCTGAAAATGTGGCTTTATAATAAAGGGAATCTGATGTGAACTGATGTGAAATTAAACATTTCTCTGTATGTGACTAAATGTAAATCCCATGCACGTTCTTGGATTCCCGACTGTCTTCTGTCTTACCTATATTTTCATGCCTCCTGTGATGCTCATCAGGCGATGATAGTAATGGTTCCGTGACTGCCTCCAATTGTTTGGAGACTTTTAAAGAAAATGTTACTCAACACAATATAGCTAATCAGCATTTTTCTCAGATAGTCTATATATATATATATATATATATATATATATATATTTTTTTTTTTTTTTGAGATGGAGTTACACTCTTGTTACCCAGGCTGTAGTGCAATGGCGCGATCTCGGCTCACCGCAACCTCCGTCTCCTGGGTTCAAGCAATTCTTCTGCCTCAGCCTCCAGAGTAGGTGGGATTATAGGCACGCACCATCATGCCCAGCTAATGTTTTGTATTTTTAGTAGAGATGGGGTTTCACCATGTTGACCAGGATGGTCTCGATCTCTTGACCTCATGATCCACCTGCCTTGGCCTCCCAAAGTGCTGGGATTACAGGGTTGAAGCACCGCGCCCAGCCTCGATAGTCAATATATTATGATGCAGTAGAAAAACTACCATTTCTATTCTCTAATATTAGAAGAAACATATACCATCAGAAAGTGGTAATGTATGTAACATCTATCCAAATACTTTATTTCTTACTTGTTACCAAAAGCAAATAAACCAAAAAATGTGTTCCTCTTACCGGATGAGTTGACAAGAATGAATTAGTAAGTAAAATCCAAATTACTCAGTAATATTATTATTTTCTATCACAGTCAGTGAACGTAAATCTCAAACTGAATTCTGTATAAGAAACCGTTTTGAATTATCCCATGTTCAACATATAAACCTTTATCCTTTGAATAACTAGCAATACAGTTATGATAGCTGAAATCCAGTAAGAAAACAGAATCGCTCAGTGGTAGAACAGGCTTATAAAATTAAGCCAATGACATCAAATGACTATGAATGTTTTTCCACAGGCGAACTAAGCTTAACATTACCATTCTTATCTAGCGATGGTTTCTATTCTCTGTACATAGTCGAAGTTTCTAGTTCCTCACAGCAAGGCTGCCTTAGAGATGAATTACTGAAAACCAGTTAGAGTTGCCACATATACCAAACACTAAATTGCTTGTCTTTTGCAATAAAGGATTGGGTAGCTCAAAAATTATATGAAGTTCTTTTTTTTTTTTTTTTTTGAGGCAGGATCTTGCTCTGTCACCTAGGCTGGAGTGCCGGGCTGTGATCTAGGCTCACTGCTGAAACCTCTGCCTCTAAGTCTCAAACAATCCTCCCACCTCAGCCCCGCAAATAGCCGGAACCACAGGCATGTGCCACCATGCGTGGCTAATTTTTGTATTTTTGTAGAGACGGGGTGTTGCTATGTTTCCCAGGTTGGTCTCAAACTCCTGAGCTCAAGTGATCCACTCACCTCTGCCTCCCAAAGTGCTGGAATTACAGGCATGAGCCACAGCACCTGGCCCTGAAGTTCTCTTTCTCCTATTCTTCCATCAATTGATATGAAGACATCTTCTGTCATCCAAGATAACATGTCAGAGTAGAAGAAACAAACATCTCTTTGGAGGTTGATGGAACAGATATCAAGCCATGTAGCCAAGAGCACCCTCACCCCCACCAAAGCTGTATTAAAACAGAGGAAAAAGGTTCAAGATTCACATCATGCATTGGGACTTCCAGTAATATTTGGAGACACAGGGATTGTGGATCATTATTCAAATTGGTGACGTAAACCCAAAAGGAAATTGTATACCCATTCTGGGATGGAAAGAGAAAGAGCGATTATGAGAAGAGAAGAAAATTACTCTTAGTAAGACTTACAGTCCTGTTCTTTGGAATACCTTTTGAAAAATATCTTTTTCTGCTTTCTCATTTCATACAGCATTAAGCCTCATGTAATTTCCCATTGGGAGGGCTTTCCCCAGTGAAGCAAACTGTAGACTTTCAGATGCCTTCTCCTCCAGGGCTTCCAGTAAAGACAAAACTAGTTAAGTGAATGAAGCATTCATTCTTTAGGCTTCCTCAGGATCTATTTAGTATTTTTGTAAAGGCATAAAAAAGTAATAGGCAGACTATCTCTTTGGATGATATTTTAAGAATCTCTTATTTGCTGTATTTTAAATTCCCAAAGAAAATTACTTTAAAGGTAGGCACCACAGTGTTTTCTAGTTTTCAATGCACAGATCTTTTGTCTCACTGGTTAAATTTATCCTTAAAGTTACACTGTTTGTTTGTTTGTTCTTGAGATGCTATTGTTAATAGATTGCTTTCTTAGTTTCTTTTTTTAATAATTGCTAGTGTATAGAAATGCAATTGATTTTTAATGTTGATTTTGCATTGTGCAACCTTACTGAATTTGTTTATAACTTCTAACAGTTTTTTGGTGAAGTCTTTAGGGTATCCTATATGTCAGATTATGTCATATGCAAACAGGGACAATTTTACTTCTTCCTTTTCAAGATGTCTGTATACCTATGTTGATTGTAACATTATTCACAATAGCCAAGATATGAAATGAGTTTGTGTTTATCAACAGATAAATGGATAAAGAAAATGTGATACATTTATCTTTGTGTATATATGTAATATTCCATTGTGTGTATACATATGTCTCTGTGTGTATAGATATAGATAATAGATAGCTCTGTGTGTATATATAATAATATTCCATTGTGTGTGTAGTATGTCTCTCTGTGTGTATGTGTATATATATACACATCTGTGTATGTATATATGTATATATATATGTGTATATGTATGTATACACACAATGGAATATATATACACACACAGAAATACATATATATAAATGTGTGTATATATATATACGTGTGTGTGTGTATATATATATGTCTGTGTGTTTATATATTCCATTGTGTGTATACATATATATACACAGAGACATATGTATACACAAAATGGAATATTATTCAGCTTTAGCATGGAAGAAAATCCTGTCACGTATGACTATGTGGATGAAACTGGAGGACGTTATGCTAAGTGAAATAAGCCAGGCACAGAAAGACAAAAACTACTTGATCTCACTTATATATGGAATCTAAAAAAGTTGGACTTACAGAAGCAGAGAATAGGATGGTGGTTGCCAGAGGCTAGAGAGTAGGGGAAATGGGGAGATGTTAGTAGAAGGATAAAAATTTCAGTTATGCAGGATGAAGTTCTGAAGATCTCATGTATAGCGTGGCAACTATAGTTAATAATATTCTAGGGTATACTAAGAATAAGAGAGTAGATCTTAACCATTCTCACCACAAACTATGTGAGGTGATGGATACGTTAATCAGATTGGTTCTGGTAGTCATTTCATAATGCATATCAAAACATCATATTGTTTCCCTTAAATATATACATATAAGTAATGTTTGTCAATTATACCTCAATAAAGCTGGGAAGGGAAATGTAGGTACCAGCTAAACCGGGTGTCTGCAGGGCTTGATTTGGGTAGTTCAAGTTGGAACTGAGCTTAGGAGGATGGGCCTTCACTCAATTATATGTTATTTTCATGTAAACTGTTTAGGTACCAAACCACTTCCTGTCTTTCCATTCTTTTTTCCATATTATCCCAGCTTCTCAATCAACAAGTATTTATTTGGTACCAATTCTCTCTTCCTCTCTTATCAGTTCAGCATTAGCCATTTGCAGATCTGGAGGTGTGAGAAGGAAGCCTGATGGTGACTGAGGCCAAAGCAGTCCTGAGGAACAGAATCATTTCCTTCCTTAAGCATTTGAAGTTTTATGGCCCAATCTTTCATCTCCTTTCCCAGCCCCAAAATGAAATATAATTTGGATTGGGAACTACGTTTTGGTGCCAGGAAGGAGTTCTATGTAGAGAACTTGCCAGAAGAAATCCTAGGTTTGTGATTTATTACAGTCTGTTAAACTTTTAAACATTAATAGTAGGAAAGATTAAGATATAATATTGCATCACATTTTTTGTTATTAAAGATGGTCAAAATGCTAGCAAACATGTTTTTGTCCCTCTATACCCCTCTGGAATTTTCTGATTTCAATTGAGCCCCAAAATAGACTTGGCTAAAAGACTAAGAAGTAGTATATCAGGTGATGGCATTGAGTCAAATATTCCTATAGTTAGAAGCATTAAAAAACTTTATATACACTTGAAAAAGTATATTAGGTTAGAATAACTATATCAAGTATCCATTAGCTCACTAAATGAAAATCAGTCACATGCATTAGAAAACTGATTCCATTCATTCTTTTGCTGTGGACTTAAGAAGCATGTTATTGGTGTCCATGATAAAGTGTACTCATGTAAGCTACAGCCAATCCCTTTGTTATCATTCAGAACAAACACTTAAACTTGGCATAAAAAGGGATAAGTTATTATCTGTATGTTACACTAGAGTCCTTTTACGTAAAATTTAAAAAATAAATAAATAAATAAAACAGTCAAGGTTGTGGCTGGCAAGATGGCCGAATAGGAACAGCTCTGGTCTGCAGCTACCAACAAGATCAATGCAGAGGATGGGTAATTTCTGCATTTCCAACTGAGGTACCCAGCTCATCTCACTGGAACTGGTTAGACCATGGGTGCTGTCCACAGAGGGCAAGCAGAAGCAGCATGGGGCATCACCTCATCCGGGAAGCACAAGGGGTCGGGGAACTCCCTCCACTAGCAGAGGAAATCTGTGAGGGGCTGTGCCATGAGGGAAAGTGCACTCCAGCCCAGATACTACGCTTTTCCCACAGTCTTCACAACTCGCAGACCAGGAGATTCCCTTGGCTGCCTATGCCACCAGGGCACTAGGTTTCAAGCACAAAACTGGGTGGCTGTTTGGGAAGAAACTGAGCTAGCTGCAGGAGGTTTTTTTCAAACCCTAGAAGCATGTGGAATGCCGGGAAGACAGAATCATTGGCTCTCCTGGAAAGGGGGCTGAAGCAAGGGAGCCAAGTGGTCTAGCTCAGAGGATCCCACCCCTATGAAGCCCAGCAAGTTAAGATCCACAGGATTGAAATTCTTGCTGCCAGCACAGCAGCCTGTAGTTGATCTGGGATGCTCAAGCTTGGCATAGGGAGGGGTGTCCACCATTACCAAGGCTTGAGTAGGTGGTTTTTCTCTCACAGTGTAAAAAAAGCTGCTTGGAAGTTTGGAATGGGCAGACAGAGCCCGCTGCAGCTCAGCAAAGCTGCTGTAACCAGAATGTCTCTCTAGATTCTTCCTCTCTGGGCAGGGTATCTCTGAAAGAAAAGCAGCAGACCCCATCAGGGACTTATAGAAAAACTCCCATCTGCCTGGGAAAGAGCACCTGGGGAAAAGGTGGCTGTGGGCACAGCTTCAGCCAACTTAAACATTCCTGTCTGCCAGCTTTGAGAAGAGCAGTGGATCCTCCAGCACAGCACTTGAGTTCTGCTAAGGAACAGACTGCCTCCTCAAGTGGAACCCTGATCCCTGTGTATCCTCACTGGGGGACACCACCCAGCAGGGGCCAACAGACACATCATACAGGAGAACACCAGCTGGCATCTGATTGGTGCCTCTCTGGGACAAAGCTTCCAGAAGAAGGAACAGGCAGCAATCTTTGCTGTTCTGCAGACTTCTCTGGTGATATCCAAGTAAACAGGGTCTGGAGTGGACCTCCAGCAAACTCCAGAAACCTGCAGTAGAGGGGCCTATTAGAAGGAAAACTAACAAAGAGAAAGGAATAGCATCAACATCAACAAAAAGGATGTCCACATAGAAACCCCCATCCAAAAGCCACCAACATCAAAGACCAAAGATAGATAAATCCACAAAGATAATGAAAAAACAGTGCAAAAAGACTGAAAATTCTAAAAACCAGAATGCCTCTTCTCCTTCAAACTATCACAACTCCTCGCCAGCAAGGGAACAAAACTGGACAGAGAATGAGTTTGATGAATTGACAGAAGTAGACTTCAGAACGTGGGTAATAACAAACTCCTCCAAGCTAGAAGAGCATGTTCTAATCCAATGCAAGGAAGCTAAGAACCGTGAAAAAAGTTAAAAGGAATTTCTAATTAGAACAATCAGTTTAGAGAAGAACATAAATGACCTGATGGGGCTAAAAAGCACATCACGAGAACTTCGTGAAGCATGCACAAGTATCAATAGCCAAATCAATCAAGCAGAAGAAAGGATATTAGAGATTGAAGATCAACTTAATGAAATAAAGCATGAAGAAAAGATTAGAGAAAAAAGAATAAAAAGGAACAAACAAAGCCTCCAAGAAATGTGTGACTCTGTGAAAAGACCAAGTCTTCATTTGATTGGTGTACTTGAACATGACAGGGAGAATGGAACCAAGTTGAAAAACACTCTTCAGGATATTATCCAGGATAACTTCCCCAACCTAGCAAGACAGAACAACATTCCAATTCAGGAAACACAAAGAACACCACAAAGATACTCCTCGAGAAGTGTAACTGCAAGACACATAATCGTAAGATTCACCAGGGTTGAAATGAAGGAAAAAGTGTTAAGGGCAGCCAGAGAGAAAGATTTGATTACCCACAAAGGGAACATCAGACTAATAGCAGATCTCTCTGCAGAAACCATATACGCCAGAAGAGAGTGTGGACCAATATTCAACATTCTTAAAGAAAAGAATTTTCAACCCATAATTTCATATCCAGCCAAACTAAGCTTCATAAGTGAAGGAGAAATAAATTTTTTTACAGACAAGCAAATGCTGAGAGATTTTGTCACCACCAGGACTGCCTTATAAGAGCTCCTGAAAGAAGTACTAAATGTGGAAAAAACAAAAAACAGTACCAGCCACTACAAAAACAGCAACTTGTAATGACCATCAACACTATGAAGAAACTGTTTCTACTTACAGGCAAAATAACCAGTTAACATCATATTAACACATAACATATTAACACAAAATCATATTAACACATAACAATATTAACCTTAAATGTAAATGGGCTAACTGCCCCAATTAAAAGACACAGACTGGCAAATTGGATATAGAGTCAAGACCCATCAGTGTGCTATATTCAGAAGACCCATCTCATGTGCAAAGACATACATAGGCTGAAAATAAAAAGATGGAGGAATATTTACCAAGCAAAAAAAAGCAGGGATTGCAATTGTAGTCTCTGATGAAACAGACTTTAAACCACAAAATCAAAAAAGACAAAGAAGAACATTACACGATGGTAAAGGGATTAATGCAACAAGAAGTGCTAACTATCCTAAATCTATATTCATCCAATACAGGAACACCCAGGTTCATAAAGCAAGTTCTTAGAGACCTACAAAGAGACTTGGACTCCCACACAATAATAGTGGGAAACCCCACTGTCAATATTAGACAAATCAATGAGACAGAAAATTAACAAGGACATTCAGCATTTGAACGCGTCTCTGGATCTAGTGGACCTAGATCTACATCTAGTGTAGATGTCCACTAGACATCTACAGAACTCTCCATTCCAATTCAACAGAAAATACATTCTTCTCAGCACCACATAGCACTTATTCTAAAATTGATCACATAATTGGAAGGAAAACACTCCTCAGCAAATGCAAAAGAACAGAATCATAACAAACAGTCCCTCAAACCACAGTGCAATCAAATTAGAATTCAGGATTAAGAAGCTCACTCAAAACCACACAACTAAATGGAAACAGAGCAACCTGCTACTCAATGAGTACTGGGTAGATAATGAAATTAGGGCAGAAATAAATAAGTTCTTTGAAACCAATGAGAACAAAGACACAACATACCAGAAGCTCTGGGACACAGTTAAAGCAGTGTTTAGAAGGAATTTATAGCACTAAATGCCCACAGGAGAAAGCAGTAAAGATCTAAAATCGACACCCCAGCCTCACAATTAAAAAACTAGAGAAGCAAGAGCAAACAAATTCAAAAGCTAGCAGAAGACAAGACATAACTAAGATCAGAGCAGAACTGAAGGCAATAGAGACATTAAAAACCCTTTGAAAAATCAATGAATCAAGGAGTTGGTTTTTCGAAAAGATTAACAAAATAGATAGACCACTAGCCAGACTAATACAAAAGAAAAGAGAGAGGAACCAAACAGACACGATTAAAAAAATGTAAAGGGGATATCACCACTGATCCAATAGGAATATAAACTACCATCACAGAATACTATAAACACTTCTACACAAATAAACTAGAAAATCTAGAAAAAATTGATAAATTCCAGGACACATACACCCTCCCAAGACTAAACCAGGAAGAAATCGAATAGACCAATAACAAGTTCTGAAATTGAGGCAGTAATTAATAGCCTTCCAACCAAAAAAAGCAGAGGACCAGATCGATTAACAGCCGAATTCTACCAGAGGTACAAAGAGGAGCTGGTATCATTCCCTCTGAAATTATCCCAAACAACAGAAAAAAAGGGATTTCTCCCTAACTCATTTTTTGAGGCCAGCAGCATCCTGATACCAAAACCTGACAGAGACACAACAAAAAAAGAATATTTCAGGCCAATATCTCTGATGAACATCGATGTGAAATCCTCCATAAAATACTGGTGAACCGAATCCAGCAGCACATCAAAAAGCTTATTCAGCAAGAGCAAGTCAGCTTCATCCCTGGGGTCTAAGGCTGGTTCAACATGCACAGATCAGTAAATGTAATACATCACATAAAAGCAATGACAAAAACCGCATGATTATCTCAAAACATGCAGAAAAGGCCTTTGATAAAATTCAACACCCTTTCCTGCTAAAAACACTCAATAAACTAGGTATTGATGGAACATATCTCAAAATCATAAGAGCTATTTATTACAGACCCACAGCCAGTATCATACTGAATGGGCAAAAGCTGGAAGCATTTCCTTTGAAACCTGGCACAAGACAAGGATGCCCTCTTTCACCACTCCTATTCAACATAGTATTGGTAGTTCTGGCCAATGCAATCAGGCAAGAGAAAGAAATAGAGTCTTCAAATAGGAAAAGATGAAGTCAAATTTTCTCTGTTTGCAGATGACATGATTGTATATTTAGAAAACCCCATTGTCTCAGCCCAAAATCTCCTCAAGCTGATAAGCAACTTCAACAAAGTCTCAGGATACAAAATCGACGTGCAAAAATCACAAGCATATCTATAAACCAATAATAGAAAGTCAAATCATGAGTGAACTCCCATTCACAACTGCTAGAAAGAGAATAAAATACCTAGAAATACAACTTACAAGGGATGTAAAAGACCTCTTCAAGAATAACTACAAACCATTGCTCAAGAAAATGAGAGAGGACACAAACAAATGGTAAAACATTCCATGCTCATGGATAGGAAGAGTCAATATTATAAAAATGGTCATACTGGCCAAAGTAATTTATAGTTTCAATGCTATCCCCATCAAGCTACCATTAACTTTGTTCACAGAGTAAGAAAAAAAGTACTTTAAATTTCATATGGAACCAAAAAAGAGCCCATATGGCCAAGACAATCCTAAGCAAAAAGAACAAAGCTGAAGGCATCACGCTACCTGACTTCAAACTGTACTACAAGGCTACGGTAATCAAAACAGCATGGTACTTGTACCAAAACAGATATATAGGCCCATGGAACAGAACAGAGGATTCAGAAATAACACCACACATCTACAACCATCTGATCTTTGACAAACCTGACAAAAACAAGCAATGGGCAAATGATTCCCTGTTTAATAAATGGTGTTGGGAAAACTGGCTAGCCATATGCAGAAAACTGAAACTGGACCCCTTCCTTACACCTTATACAAAAATTAACTCTAGAAGGTTTAAATACTTAAATGTGAGACCTCAAACCATAAAAACTCAGGAAGAAAACGTAGGCAATACCATTCAGAACATAGGTATGAGCAAAGACTTCATGACTAAAACAGCAAAAGCAGTGACAACAAAAGCTGAAATTGACAAATAGGATCTAATTAAACTAAAGGGCTTCTACACAGCTAAAGAAACTATCATCAGAGTAAACAGGCAACCTACAGAAGGGGAGAAAATTTTTGCAATCTATCCTTCTGATAAAGGGCTAATATTGAGAAAAAAAATAAATTTACAAGAAAAAAACAGCCCCATCAAAAAGTGGGCAAAGGGTATGAACAGACACTTCTCAAAAGGTGACATTTATGCAACCAACAAACATATTTTAAAAAGCTCATTATCATTGATCATTAGAGGAATCCAAATCAAAACCACATTGAGATACCATCTCACACCAGTTACAATGGCGATCATTAAATAGTTTTGAAACAACAGATGCTGAAGAGGATGTGGAGAAATAGGAATGCTTTGACACTGTTGGTGGGAGTGTAAATTAATTCAACCATTGTGGAAGACAGTGTGGTGATTCCTCAAGGATCTAGAACTAGAAATATCATTTGACCCATCAATCCCATTACTGGATTATACCCAAAGGATTATAAATGATTCTACTATAAAGACACATGTACACACGTTTATTACAGTACTGTTCACAATAGCAAAGACTTGAAACCAACCCAAATTCCCATCAGTGATAGACTAGATAAAGAAAATGTGGCACATATACACTGTGGAATACTATGCAATGGTGAAAAAAAGATGAGTTCATGCCCTTTGCAGGGACATGGTTAAAGCTGGAAACCATCATTCTCAGCAAATGAACACAGGAACAGAAAACCAAGCACCACATGTTCTCATTCATAAATGGGCATTGAACAATTATAACACATGGACACATGGAGGGAAGCCTCACACACGGGGGCCTGTTGGGGGGTTGAGGGCTAGGGGAGGGATAGCATTAGGAGAAACACCTAATGTGAATGACAGGTTGATGGATGCAACAAACCACCGTGTCATGTGTATGCCTATGTAACAAACCTGCATATTCTGTCCATGTATCCCAGAACTTAAAGTATAATAATAAAAAATAAATAAGCAACAGTCAATTTTGAAGCATGTCTTATAAAAGAGCAGATGTAGAGGTAGGACTCTTTTTCAAACTCTTAAATTAGAATTTTGCTTTTTTGTGTGTGTTCTTAAGAGGTAGCCCAAATGTAGCTACTAACTTGCTCGTTGACCTTAAACACTTCATTCAGTGTCTGGACCTCAGTCTCCTCCTCTGTCAAAAGAGAGATTGCAATTGGATGGCATGATTTTGTAGTTTCCTTTGAGCTAAAAAATTCCACACTCTAATAGAAAGAAATGTTAAATAACTCATCATCATTCCCTGGGCTCAAATGATGTTTTCTGCCTTAGATTGTCTTAATACTAAAAAGTTTTAAATATAAGAAAGGGAAGATTTTAATAGTCTTTACAAGTTGAATTTCAAATGTTTTAGAAGCTGCTTAGAGATATTTTCAGAAAGAGTGATCAAGAAGAGATCACTCAGTAACTGCCTAGCCTGCCTGAAGGGCAGCCAAGCTATACACATAAAAATATTTAATACGAGCAAGAAAGAAATAGGAATCCCGACAGATTGGAATTCAGACATGGAAGTGATTATTTCCAGTGGAAAGAATCAGAGAATTTTCCATGTAGAACATATAGAGTCACAGCCTTTCCAGACTTTAAATCATGCAGTGAACAAGGCACTGAGTTAGGCTCTGTGAATAAGAAATTTTCAGTTAAAACATATTACTTTCCTTTTTAGAGTTCATGGTCATGTAAAATAAACCATCAAGTGGACAGATACTTACCATAAAGTATTAGAAAACTTTACAGGATGAAATGTTTTAAAATGCTATCACAGTGCCCAGGACCTAGTATTTACCCAATAAATAGTATATTTTACTCTTCTTGTCATTTGAGGTAGTCTTAAGATACTACATCACGCTGTGGAATGGGCAACCCATACAGATTGGGTTTATTAAGGAAGGCTTCCCAGAAGAGGTAACATCTAAAATAAGGTTTGAAGGATAAGTAGAAGCTGAGTTGATAAAACCATGGCAGCAGAGAAAAGAAGAGTCATTCTAGTCAAAGGATGCAGTTTGGGTAAATGGAATATGACGGAAGAGGGCACGTCATGTTAAGGGCCTGCAAGAAGCTTGAGAATGACTAGAATTTGTGTGATGAGGCATGGCAAGGGGTGGCACTTTCTATAAATACCAGGGCTAGACCTAAAGTCCAATTCATGTCATTTTAAGTAGTTTGGGTTCTGGTTTGAAATGGAGAGAATTGTTGAAAGATTGTAAACAAGAGAAGTATTAACTCTATAGAATGGAAAATGCACTTTATAAGGACAAACTCGAAAGCAAGAGATCAGTTGGAAATAAATTGTGGCAATAGTGCAGCTGACAAATTGAGGAGGACCTGAACTAAGTTCTTCTTGAGCTAAATACAGTCGTTCTCTAATAGTGAGGGCGGAGAAGAGAAAGGAGGTAAGAGGTGTTTATAGCTGAAAAGAATAATACTTGGTGCCTAGAGGTGTGGTGTAAAGGGAAAGCTGAGGATGGCATCTAAGATATTGACTTAGACTCTATATCATGTTGATATAGAGTCTTTTGAGGATATTAGTCTTTTGAGGATCTCCAAGTAGAGGTAACAATCCTCACAAGATGAAAAATATCGTGGCAGGGGGTGGCACATATTAACAACTTGTAATTTTTTTGTTTGTTTTCTTTGTTTTGTTTTTCTATTTCAAGGAATTGAAATTTTTGTCCTATCAGAACAAATATAGCCGTGTCTTATGTTTCAGAAATTATGTAGATGAACTTACTCACTTTTGACATTTTTCACCTTTCTTATAGTTGCATTATTTTAAACCTGGGAGACTATGTAGAGCAGAATGTAACTTCCCCAACATCCCCCTGCGTCGGAACCATCCTACAGCCTCCCTGCCTGTAAGAGCGCCCTTTAATGTAGGAAGGCGACCAATAAGTAGCTGCATACAAGGGATTAGTACCAAGAAAAATGCTCAGGCTGCAGTCAAGACTTTGGCTGTAATGTCGCATAGGGAGTAATTACAGTTGGGGAGTAGATTAGATTACACAGAGGAAATGCAGTATAAGAAGAAAATCGGACAAAGGACAGAAACCTGGGAGAGTACCAACATTTAAATGGTTGTAAAAAGAGCAGGAAGAATTGCTTTCGTTTTATTGCCTGAGCTCTCAGAACTTCTCAAACTATTTAGGGAATATAACATATGAGACCAAGCAAGTCACGATGTTCATTTCCACCATAATCATCAGCAACATAAGCAATGGCAACCATGTCATAAACGATGGCTTCATAGGCCCATTCTGATTACCCAGCTTTTTGGAATTTCATGAATTCTAAGCACTGTCACATTTCAAGAAAAGCAAATCAGAGAAACATTCCAAGAAATATATGTTCTAGACTAGTTCACATCTGGGTGGCTGACTCATGCCAAGCCCTACTGAATGGCCAGAAATTGATGGGGGGAGGGATGATGAGACAGAGCGTTGCAGAGTCATTTAGAGTTTCCTTCCACAGACAAGATCAGTTCTGCAAGTAGAAGTGAGGAGTTGACAAGTTTGCTAATGATGGAGAGGCCTCCAGGGACTCGTCTGTCTAGGGAGGTGAGATGGGGAAATGCTAAGACAAGAGAAAGGAGTTGACAACTTCTATGAAATTCAAGTACCACTTTGATTCCCTGATGGTTATAAAAAGAGTATTTGCCTCCCCAAATAAACTCTAAATTCCACAAATTGATGCAATGCTCTGAGAGCACCTAAGAGGGAATTTGACATGTTGTAAATACTCAGTGGTTTCTCTTTCTGTCCCACCGAGGACTAGGTTTTGTTTTTTATTCCTACCTCTCCTTGTACCAAGCAGGGAGCTGAGGAACTATTGAGAATTCAATAAATGCCTGAAAGAAATTGTGCTAGTTAGGGAAAAATATCAAAAACATTTTTGCATTAGATAATGAATTAAAAGTTTGGGGTTGATGGTTTGCCAATGTTGATCCTTTTTCAGTACTGTAGACTTACGTAAGAAGCTCCCTTTCTCAGAAGCACTGAATCATATGAGGCATGGGAGAGTGCTGGATTTAACCGTAGCTTAGGCCCTGGGGACTGCGCCTTATGAAGACAAATAGCAGACATAATAATAAAATTAAAATATTTCTGCTGTTCTAAATTTAGAAAATGACTGCCTTCTTTTTGTAAATGATAATGGCTTGTAAAGCAGTTCAATCTTTTTAGCTATGAAAATGGTATAATACAGTTTAAAGGATTTTTTAATTAAAACAATTGGAAGCTTCAAATATAGACTGCATTTTCCAATTTTTACAATGCTTTGCTCAAAAATGCAGAATTTAAAATCACACATGACTCACTGCATTGTTTGAAAGTCATTACATTCGAGGTATGTTACCTCCATCTGGCATGTAGAACTATATGTTCCAATGCACTTTGGACTGTTTATTTAAATTTACCAGAGCTGATATATTAATTGTAATGGCTCCCCCAAGACTATGCTGGACTTACCACATCAAAATTTCATGGGAGATGTTCATTGCTGTTTGGTACGTTGCATGTGTTTATAAACAGCATATCAGAGAAGTGGGCGATCTTTGGAGAATTTGCCTAAGTTTTGTTATTTTTTAAAGAGCTTTAAGGTTGTTAACTTATGTTATTATTTAAATGGCTCTGAGTAACTTCTAAAATAAAAAGTATGTAGAACTTAAAAAGCTCCATAGAAGTAGTCATTCTAAATCAAACTCTATCCCTGCTTATTAGGCCTCTGAATTGGTTCCTATGCAGATGGATGGCAAAGACAATAAACAAGAGCTATGAAGGACATGAAATGTCATTTTGACTATTGTTAAAGAAATAAGAACTTCCCTGATTACCTCTGTATTCTCATATTCATAGGAAGTAAGTGATATGACCATGGGATAATGCTTCATGTAGCATGATGTGTGTATATGTCCATGTGGAGTTATTTGTCTATTATGTAAAAGCATAAAAAATGCCTATTCCTCATCAGGAGTGATTGTATAAGTAATATTCTAGTGATCTCTCTTCTGAAAGTCTTGGTATTGATGAAGATTATCAATTGGTTCCACCCATTTCAGAAAAAAATTTCTGTAACAACAAGAATATATTTTAACACTGGATTTAACAGAGAAAAAAATCAAAGTCAAGAGAATTTGTAGAGAAAAACACAATGGCACAAAAACACCCTTTTAATAAGTATTAATATGAAGATAGAAAAGAGAAACTACCCATGAATTCTCTTCCTGTTAACAGTATGAATTTGATGTTAACCACTAGTTCCTTCTCACTAGTATAATAACTTCTTGATGGTGAAGAGAGTCTGGGACTCTATCTGCCTTTGTTTCTGGCCAACTTTCCCTTTTATTGTTCTTATTTTGCCTTCTCTTCTTCTCCGTCTAGTTTTAGATCTCACTCATCCATTCCAATGGACTTTGGACTGTTTATTTAAATTTACCAGAGCTGATACATTAATTGCAATGGCTTCCCCAAGACTACGCTGGACTTACGACATCAAAACTTCATGGGAGGCCAGGCATGGTGGCTCTCCCCTGTAATCCCAATACTTTGGGAGGCTGAGGTGGGTGGATCACTTGAGGTCGGAGTTCGTAACCAGCCTGGCCAACATGGTGAAACCCTGCCTCTAATAAAAGTACAAAATTTAGCTGAGTCTGGTGGTGCATGCCTGTAACCCCAGCTACTCAGGAAGTTAAGGCAGGAGAATCACTTGAACCAGGGAGGCAGAGGTTGCAGTGAGCCAAGATTGCGCCCATAGCACTCCAGCCTGGGTGACGGAGTGTGACTCTCTCTCAAAAAAGAAAAAAAAAAATCATGGGAAAACTTTTTAAAAATACATATTCATAAGCCCCACACCCACATGCTCACATTTAATAACTCCAGAAAGAGGTACTGGGAATTAGCATTTAGCCTCCCAAGTGAGTCTGGTGAGCAGATAGGCACAATAGTTACTGGATAGTTATGTGTGTGAAGTATATGTGTGTGTGAGAGAGAGAGAGAGTGAGAGCAAGTTCAGGAAGCTTTAACACAGGAAGAATCACTGCCTAAAATAGAATCAACTACATGTTTCTGGTGTAGACAATAGTTCTGTTCTTACTTTGTATACATAACTGTCTTCTGATGTGCCAATGAATAGCCTCACAGATTCCAGTGGCAGGTTTTCTAGACCTTCCTGGTTTGAGACAGAAAAGAATACCTTCCAGGTTAAGTATTTTCTGGAAGGCTCCCCCAATTCTTCCTCCTCTTTCTTTGTTTTGCTCAATATACCTGCACACGTGTGCACACAGACATGCACACGCACACATTCACACACGTGCATATTACAGCTACTAGGATTAGTCTATACTATCACAACAAAAAGTGATTTCCTATTAGTTTTCTAACCTATAGCATGCAAATTGTAGCTTTTCATATATAATAAGCATAAACTAAACAAAGACTAACAAAGTAATTTTTCATCCACAGAGACATGGCTGTTGTGAATAACTAAAAGTAAAATAAATTGTAAACAAGAAGCAACTGACTTGGTCGTAGTGCCAGACATTTCAAGGGTCTTACAGTGGATCATTTGGATGCAGGTACCACTAACACAATTGCTTCGCTTAAGAAGAAGCAAAAAAGGGATTCCTGGAAAATATCCAAAATTTCTCATGACAGAAAAGTGCAGGAGGGACAACCAGGCCATACAAATACTCATGCAAGGACCTGAAAATGTGTTTGGGTCAAAGTCAGATACTTTCTTTCTCCAGCTTCTTCTTATTCTGGGACTACATGATTTCTCATCCTGATTGTTTCACGCCTCCCTGGCTACATTCCCTTGCTCTACACGTGGTAGGCACCAAAAATTTCCTCAGTTCAAACACAGAGTTTAACTAGAATCTCTCTAGACTGGAATGTGCTCAGATCCCAAAAACTTGGAACAAACTATTAAATTGTACCACCTTGCATTCAGTAACTGAGGCCAGAGAAGTGAGGTCTAAAAGTTCATTGAGTCATGCTGTCTGAGTATATTCTGTGAGAAGGGAATACTATCAGTTCTTTTTTATTTTTTTAGACAGAGTGTTGCTCAGTGCCCAGGCTGGAGTGCAGTGGGGTGATCTCGACTCACTGCAAACTATATGCCTCTGGGTTCAAGTGATTTTCATGCCTCAGCATCCTGAGTAGCTGGGATTACAGGTGCGTGCCACCATGCCTGGCTAATTTTTGTATTTTTAATAGAGACGGGGGTGGGGGGGTTGTTCACCGTGTTAGCTGGGCTGGTCCCGAACTCCTGACCTCAGACGATCTGCCCATCTCGGCCTCCCAAAGTGCTGGGATTATAGGCGTGAGCCACTGTGCCCAGCCCCTATTGGTTCTTTTTTAGAAGGGGGATGTATTAGAGTTCTCTACAGGGACCGAACTAATAGGATAGGTATATAGTTAAATGAGAGTTTATTAAGTAGTAACTCACATGATCATAAAGTCCCACCACCAGCCACCTACAAGCTGAGGAGCAATGAGAGCCAGTCCGAATCCCAAAACTGAAGAACTTGGAGTCCAATGTTCAAGGGCAGGAAGCATCCAGCATGGGAGAAAGATGTAGACTGGGAGGCTAGGCCAGTCTTGTCTTTTCAGGGTTTTCTGCATGCTTTCTATTCTAGCCACACTGGCAGCTGATTTGATGGTGCCCACCCAGATAAAAGGTGGGTCTGCCTTTCTCAGCCCACTGGCACAAATGTTAATCTCCTTTGTTAACACCCTCATAGGCACACCCAGGATGAATACTTCACATCCTTCAGTCAAGTTGACACTCAGTATTAACCATCACAGGAGATTATGGACAAGAAATTGAAAAATGACAGAGAAAATTACAGGCATCACTTTAATATTGAGAACAATATTTCTTTGTTTCTTT
>NW_016107479.1:869624-883481 GCF_001604975.1 Cebus imitator | reverse complement strand
TGCAACCTCTGCCACCCGGGTTCAAGCAATTCTCCTGTGTCACCCTCCCAGGTAGCTGAGATTACAGGCATGCACCACCTTGCCCGGCTAATTTTTGTATTTTTAGTAGAGACAGGGTTTCACCATGTTGGCCAGGCTAGTCTCGAACCCCTGACCTCAAGTGATCCACCCACCTAAGCTTCCCAAAGTCCTGGGATTATAAGCATGAGCCACACCACACCCAGCCTAAGAACAGTGTTTCAGCATCTAATGTTTATTCCTAGTTCAAAGGTCCCAGTTCTTTGGTACTAAATTGGAAAGAAATTTAGGCTCTTGTTTGGTAAGTAAAATTTAATACTTCAATAGCTAGATATAGACAGATGTTAACATTGTCAACTAGCTGTAGTTAGAAATACTCAAGCAACAATCAAAGTTATGCTACCATTAGCTGATATTTCTGCCCTAGCTTTTGAGATAGATACTGACTTTTTAAAGTCCTTCTGCTAAGATAAACATTGTATGGATATTTGAACAGAAATGTGTGTATGTAAATATAGTTAGTTCATGCTGCTGTGTACTAGAGAAGCCTATTGTGGTGTGAGATGTTCTATTACCTATGTTAATTTTCTTACTTCAGCTTTCCTTTGCATTGTTTCAAAAAGCAGCCATAAATTAGTGTTACGAGTGCTCATGGACTATTACCTCAGCTGATACGTCTCCACATTTGTTTGTTTAGAGTTATCTTCCGTCTCTTTTCATTTCAAGCGTTTTGCACCTTTTGCTAGTAGTTATTTCAGTGAAGGAAAAAAGATTTTGCTTCCATGAGTTCTCTAGTTTCTTTTAGCAGCTAGCCATTTCTGAACAGACAATCAGAACTTCCATTGAGTCAAAATGGACAGTGAATAATAGATGCCTTGGAGATCTATTTACAGTTTATCTTCATCAGAAAATGAAGAAGCTGGCTGGACACAGTGGCTCACACCTGTAATCCCAGCACTTTGGGAGGCCAAGGCGGGTAGATCATCTGAGGTCAGGAGTTAGAGATCAGCCTGGCCAACATGGCAAGACTCCATCTCAAAAAAAAATAAGAAAATGGAGAAGCGTCTTGGGAATGATAGACTCAATTGTGTCATGTTTTAGTCTTAATATCAGCTGCCTGTAAATGCTTAGAACAAGCTTGTCCAACCCACGGCCCACAGGCTGCACATGGTCCAGGATGGCTTTGAATGTGGACCAACACAGATTTGTAAATCTTCTTAAAACATTATGAGATTTTTTGGCAAATTTTTTATTTTTAGCTCATCAGCTATCATTAGTGTTAGTGTATTTTATGTGTGACCCAGGACAATTCTTTTTCTTCCAGTGTGGCCCAGAGAAACCAAAAGATTGGATACTCCTGGCTTAGAGGAAGGGCTGGGTTTGTTTATTAATCATTTTGGCCAAACTATAAAAATATGACCCAAGATAGATATTGTCAGTGTTCTCCCTCATTTCAAATATATTGCCTCCTTAATGTTTAAGGAAAAACATTGACTTGTTAATTTTTTTTCTTTTTTGGAGTCTCACTCTGTTGCCTAGCTCAGAGTGCAGTGGCACAATCTTGTCTCACTGCAACCTCCACCTACCAGGTTCAAGCAATTCTCCTGTCTCAGCCTCCCAAGTAGCTGGGGCTACAGTTGTGTGCCACCACACTCGGCTAATTTTTGGTATATTAGTAGAGACAGGGTTTCACCATGTTGCCCAGGGTTGTCTCAAACTCCTCAGCTCAGGCAGTCTGCCCACCTTGGTCTCCCAAAGTACTAGGATTACAGGTGTGAGCCACTGCTCCCAGCCTCATTTTTAAAATATATATGTATATGCATATATATGTTGTCTTGTTAACATTATATACATACTACTGATTGTAACAAGATAATACACACTTTCTTTGTCTTAACATTATGTATATATACAGGTATACATGCTAGTGATTCTAAAACACTATAAATGTGATGATGCCTAAGATGAACATCTGTACATGGAAAAAAACAGAAAAAGTGAGATGTTTCTACGTGATACGGCATTCTCATTGAACACAGTGTCCTCATTAAT
Organism: Cebus imitator; assembly: GCF_001604975.1. Taxonomy (NCBI): domain Eukaryota; kingdom Metazoa; phylum Chordata; class Mammalia; order Primates; family Cebidae; genus Cebus; species Cebus imitator. The sequence continues at coordinate 881,411 of NW_016107479.1, read as the reverse complement.
CAGCAAGTTTTGCTAAGCTAATTTTTAGAATGAAAACTATAATAACACAGCAAATCTGCATCTAAACAGGCAAAATAAACTAGAGAAAAAAATATTACATGGAGTTTGACCAATAGAAATTAGATAATTTTTTTTTTTTTTGAGACCGAGTCTCGCTCTGTCACCTAGGCTGGAGTGCAGTGGTGTATTCTCAGCTCACTGCAACCTCCACCGGGCAGGTTCAAGCGATTATCCTGCATCAACCTCCCTAGTAACTGGGACTACAGGTGTGTGCCACCACACCCAGCTAATTTTTGTATTTTTAGTAGAGATGGGGGTTTCACCATATTGACCAAGCTGGTCTTGAATTCCTGACCTCAGGTGATCCACCCACCTCAGCCTCCCAAAGTGCTGGGATTACAGGTTGAAAGTTCTTAAACTGCAGTTAGATAACAGCTCTTGTCCTTTTTTGACTTTATAGTACTATAGAGAAGAGTGCAATAAAGCAATAAAAAGGATCTGCACACATCCACCTGTGGGTTTAGAAATCCTCAGAAATAAACTTACGTTCCCTAGGATGTGTGATCTTTTTCAGTCAAACTTTGTAGGTGTTCTGAGGTTTGTTAACAGACCATCCCTAATTAAAAACAAAAACCAAGAAAACAAAAAGCAATAAATATGACTTGTACTAGATAGAAAAATAGCCCATGCAAGTGGCCATAGTAATGCAGTCCATCATGTTAGAGAAAGTTTAGTCCACAATACTGTGTTATAAACTTGCCTTTGCTTGATTCCTTTAAAGTATCTGAAATATACAATCTTTCTTCCCAACAGTGGCATCAAGTTGAGCAAAATTGTGTGTTTTAGGAAAAGTACCTTTTATGCATTTAGAGAAGGAAAGTGTGCAATACATTTTCTAACACGGGCTACAAGTAATCACTAAATATATATGTATGCTTGTATACACACACACACACACACACACACACACACACACACACACACACACACATTCAGTGCTGCTCAGAATCACCCTCTACAAATGAGGCTGCTATTTGGTCTGATATCACTTAAATGCTGATGTTCTAAAAGCAAAAGGGCTGAATTTTTTTTAGTGGTAAGAATCCCTTAAATCCACCGTTTAAAAACAGTTCAACATGCTAACACAAGTTCCAAAGTTAATGGTGATTTCCTGACAATTCATTGCGTACTTCCAGTCTTGGGCCTTTTCTACTTTGCTTGTTCTGTCTCCCTTTCTAGGCCAAGGGAGGATCTGCTTTCTGTCTAATTTAAGAGTTTGATTTCAGTATGTTTTGTTAGACTGGGTAGGTCAGCAGGTGTGCACTAACACATTACCCAGGTGGCCACTTAATGCAGTGTGATTGAGCATGGAGGAAATAAGCAACCTTTCGCGGTGCATAGGCTGTCTGGCTGCTTGGGCAGGTGAATGTGATTAGCAATTGACTTTGGGTAGAGATTCCCCTGTATTCCCAACAGATGTCCCCTTAATTGACAGCTTGTTGTGACGCTGTTGAATCTGAGGCTCCAAATTCCCCTTAATGTCTCTTGCTTGTTAAAAATACACCTCCCATCCTTGAAGCGAGAAACGTGCTTAACAGTTGCACAGGTGTGGTGGGAGAATGGGCATGCACAAGCACACACATGAAAAATCAGCTTTTTAAAGTGAAACTGCAAATCCTTTTCTGCCTTTCCATCAAATGGTCCCTCGCAATAAACCTTGAGGTCTGAATCATGCCATTTTAGCCAATGTTCCATTTAATTATGTTCTGGAATAAAGCAGTACAACACATTGATAGGTGCATTCTTCAGAATGGTATAGACTGCTAGGATTATATTTGTTTGTATTCAGACCCCATTATATTCAGAAAAATTAGAGCATATTACAAAAATACATAGATCACAAGAGTTCTCTAGATTGGCTGAGAAATTTGATAAAAAAGAAAGGAGCAAAAATTAAAAAGAAACCAGGGATGAGATATATGGACAAACCATGCTCTGAGCTTCCTGTTTCTGATCCTTACAAGTTGACCAGAGGTTAGTTCTGTGCTTCCTTGCCCCAGAGCAAAAACGAAAATAGAAATAATCTGTTATGTAAGCCAGGCGTGGTGGCTCACATTTGCAATCCCAACACTTTGGGAGGCCAAGGTGGCCGATCACCTGAGGTCAGGAATTCAAGACCAGCCTGGCCAACATGGTGAAACCCTGTCTCTAGTGAAAATACAAAAAAAATAGCTGGGTTGGTGGTGCTCACCTGTAATCCCAGCTACTCAGGAGGCTAAGGTAGGAGAATCACTTGAACCTGGGAAGTGGATGTTGCAGTGAGTGGACATCGCGCCACTACGCTCAGGCTGGGTGACAGAGCAAGGCTTGTGCCTAAAAAAAAAAAAAAAAAAAGAAAGAAAGAAAGAATCTATTATGTGATTCTCATTCCCTATACAATGGGAATTATTGTTTTTTTAAAAATGTCAAAAACAAGTCTTTGTGCAGAGAGAAAAGAGAGGCATTTATCCCATGTGACCTCATGAAGAGAACACGATTATTTGCAGAATTTGCTTGAACCCTGTGGTTTATGTGCACTGTTTGCTTTGGATATTTGATACTGATACCACAGGAGAAAGATTTAATCATGTGCTGCATGCATTAATATATGTAAATATTTCTTGTAATTCATTACATTTAATAGAATTCATTTTATAGCTCGTTGTTTCCAATTTGAAACAAAAAAAAAGTGAAGTCATGAATTGTGAATGGTTTTCTAGAGGGAATGATGTCAGGCATTCAAGGAAGTATTCATTCAAACGCATTTTTGAGCACTGTGAGCTACCTTGCTACATTTGATTATATTAAGCAGTAAATTTCACTGGGTTTAGTAAAGAAGGATAATTTTACAACTATATCACTGAGAATTTTATAATCGACAATGCTAATTCTCTGTTCTCTTTCATAGTCAAACTTTTCTAAAAGGTCTCTCTACACACTACCTCCTGTTCATTGTCACTAATTTACTCTTCTGCCTATTCCATATTCTAGGGAACTCCCCTTACCTCAGTGCCCCCATTCACCCCATCCTTTCATTAGGCTCCATTATACAATATTCGCATAGTGTATTCACTACTTTCTGACTGTGATTTTCAGACTTGTTGGCGGCCATGTTTCTGATCCAGTTATTAAATGTCATAATTGTCCAATGATTGATTTTAGGACTTTTCTCTCTCTCTACTGTACAGTAACCTTCTTCTTCCCTCTCCCTCTCCCTGTGCTGATGGCTTCCATTAATAGCTACATCCTATTGACTCCCGCATTATTCTTTCTAAACCAAACTTCTCTTCTGAGTCCCAGACTATATATCCATTGACAATTCCACTTAGATGTCACTAAGTCATCACAAACTCAGAAAATCCAGGATGCTTGGTCTAAAACCTGGTGCTCTCTTAGCGTTCTCCAGCTTAGTGAATGCAATCACCAGCTATCAAATTGTTCACATCAGAAACATAGAGATCTTTCTAAACACCTTCTTCTCCTTCATTCCTGTTTCCAGTGTGATGATTTATTATGTTATGTCAACTTGACTGGGTGACCAGGTGCCCAGATATCGGGTCAAACATTGTTTAGGGTGAATCTCCAAGGCTGTTTTTATTAGATGACACTAACATTTGAATTGGCAGATTGCCCACCGCAATGTGGATGTGGCTTATCCAATCATTTGAAAGCCAAAGTGAACCCTTTCTCAACTAAGTGGGAATTTTTTCTTCCCTGACTGCCTTGAGCTGGGACATTGGTTTTTTTCTGCCTTCGGACTTGAACTGAAGCATTATCTCTTTCTTGGTCTCAATCCTGCCAGCATTCAGACTACAACTGCAGCATCAGATCATCTGGGTCTCCCACTTGCCAACTATAGATCTTGGGATACACACACGTGTGTGTGTGTGTGTGTGTATACTTGTATATATGTTTGTATACACACTTGAATATACACACACCCTACTGGTTTCCATCTTCTGGAGAAACCCCACTAATACATGCAGTGGTCCACAATCCCTGTTGATCTTACTTTCTATACATGCCTCTTACTGTAAATCACATTGCCTCAACTCAATTGTCAGCCCCTGAATTCTATTTTTTACTTATACTAGTCTTGTAGCCTCATTGACCTTCATTGACACTGGTTTTAATCTCAACTATTCTCTGTGGCTAGTTGAAGTGGATTCTTCAAAACACTAATCTCATTGTGATGCCTCCCTCTCACACACACCCTTTCATTCATCATAAAACTTGCAAAGACTTTCTATTGTTTTTAGGATAAAAATGAAAATCCTGAACATGACATATGAGGCTCTGGATCGTTTTGTGTACATGTGTCTTCAAACTGCTTTCATATCACTCTCTCTTTTGCCTTTCTTAGCACTGACCACACTAGATGCTTAATAGTTTCTTGGACATGTGTTCTCGCACAGGGTTCTGACACATGTTTTGTGATTCAGTTCATTTTGCTATTCATATGGTTTCATCATATATCTGGTATACTAAGGACAAGATGGTAGAAGTAGTCTGCAGGGTGTAAGCAATAAAAGGGCACGTTGTCTGCAGGGGATCTAAAAACAATAATAAAATCCAGTAAATTTTAGTCTATTTTTTATTGGTACCTTAAATCACCAATTCTAAGTGTTGTCTCTTCTCAATAAATCTTTTGTTGGCCTAAACTATTGAGTTTCAATATTCATGTACCCTTCAAATTGTTTAAAATTATGCTTTCATAAGCATTATATTCTATGTGGAAGTTAATTTGTAGAACTCCTAGTTATGTCATCAGCCCTCAACATGGACTCAGCTACACATATTTGCTCAAAGACTAATTCTGTAGCAGTTCACGATCGTTACAGCTTGTGTCGGGTCCTGGTTGATCTCAATCCCTATCACTCTACATATTTCTGAGATTAAAGAGTAAGTTCTAAATAAAAATCATAGTGCAGCAGTTGTAAGTGAAAGAGATAATTTGAGTTGCCCCAGTTCTACAATCCTTTATGACCACCTGGAGTTTTTATTTCTGCTTAAAAGTTCAGATGGCAAAACAGAGAACAAATGGCAAATTGTACTATTATTATTTGGTAAGAACAAATTTTAGTTCACACAAAATATTTTGTTTAATTTGAGTAATATCTTCAACACTCAAATGCATTCTTATTTAAAATTAAAGAATAATTAAAACAGTAATTGTTCACCATTATTACATTAATATTACTGAAGATAATGTTGTCATATGGAAGAGAGGGGTGTTAAAATGATCCACTCTAGATGTCAAATCTCTAGACATGTCACTGCATGAATCATGCTTCTTTTCTTCAGAGCATTTACTTTCCATTTTAGTCCGTATTCATTAGTCTGATTGTATAATTAATCTCTGAATCCCTGACCAAACTGACCCTTCTCTGAGAATAAGAGCACCATCTATCTTTTCACTCACCAATGCATTGGCAGAACCTAGTACAATGCTGGCATGAATGAGTACTTAGTAAATATTTGTTGAACAGACAAATAAATGAACAGGTAATACTTAGATGGGCCAGGATTTAATCCAAGTCTATCTACCTCCAAAGCAGGACATCATCACAATACCTCACTCTTCATTGTCCACCAATAAGTATACATTAATTTGCAGGACACTGATAGCATGGATTTCTTCACTCTTTCTAGTCACTCTTCATCTGGAAGTTAGGAAAGAGAAGGGAAGGTATGGGGAATGCGGCAGGGAAAGCTTGCCTTAATAAGAAGCTCATTCTTGCAAAACACATTCCTAAATTTGGGGCAGAAGAATACCAATGTATAGCAATTAAATGGAAGTCACTCATTATAATACTTTTTCCTTTAAATTAAGAAAAAGATATGAGCTATGCCAGATGTATGCACTCAGAATAGAACTTCTCATGTATAAATAATGTACTTTGCTTGATTTTTGAGGCTTGATATAAACAAATTGATATTACAAAATGCTTTATTTATTTTTATGTAGGTTTTTACTTATGATATATTTGTGAATATCTAACAGAGAGATGTCTTGAGTAATATGTCTTACAAAGGTAAATTCTAAAAAGAGTAACTCCAAAGGCAAGAAATACTCAATTCCTTACAACAAGGAATATTTACATTTTATCTTACAACAAGGAATACTCATATTTTATCTTACAACAAGGAATACTCACAGTTTATCTTACAAATGTTTATGAAATATGTGGTATTTTATTTTTTATCCCATTGCCAATTATTGCAAACACACGCATGGTAAAGTTATACTATATGTGCTATGTAATATTCAAGTCATGTTCATAAGGTTGTTGTTTTTTTAAAAGAAAATTTTACGGTATTTATTTTGAAGAGGAGAAAAGTGGATTACAAAGGTAATATTGAGCTTCTCAAAATGGCGGGATGTAAAATCATAAATCTTTAAGCTTAAGAACCTAAAAGACTTTTCAAAATAGATTAATGGGAAAAATTTTCATCATTATATTTAACATTTGTGTAGTTTTTTATGCCTCAAAAGGCACTTTCATATCTCATTTGAGCTGTACAACAGTAATTTCAAATAGGGACATGGGTATTTGTGCCTCTGTTTCTACCATTTGGGAACCTGAGCTTTAACTGTAGCAACTTTACCAGGGTTCTACAGAAATTCAGCAAGCCAAGAGTTCAACTCAGGTAAATTAGTTCCACATTTAATTTTCATTTTATTTAACTAAACAATGAATGCATTTTTTAAAATATGCACATACATTTTCTGAACTAATCCATTGTCTTTACTTTTAGTAAAACCTTTTCTCTAATTTTAATAGCTTTATAGGGGTATAATTCACATACCATACAATCTAACCATTATAAGTGTACAATTCAGTGTTTTTGTATCTATTGCCACAGTCATGTTTTGTAACATTCCCATCACCTCAAAAGTTCCTGTTTTTAGTCAGTTCCCATTCTCAACCTGGTCCCAGACAACCTCAGATCTACTTTCTGTCTCCATAGGTTTGTCCTTTCTGTAAAATTCATAAATACTGAACCATATGATGTGTAGTATTTTATGTTTATGTCTGGCTTCTTTCACTTCTCATGTTTCTGAAGTGCATCCATGTTTTAGAGTTTATCGATGGTTTGTTTCTTTTCATTGCTCAGTATTATTCCATTCCAAGTATATATAACATATTGTTTGTCCATTCACCAATTGATGGACACTTGGTTTGTCTCACATTTGGTCTATTAAGAATAATGCTACTCTGAATATTTGCATACATTTTTTACATATACATATATTTTTATTTCTCTTGGGTAAACACCTATGAGTGGCATTCCTGGGTCATTTGGCAAGTCTATCTTTAATATCTTACAGAACTGTCAAAATGTTTTCTGAGGCGGTATGTTATTTTTCATTACCACTAGTAATGTATGAGTATTCCACTTTCTCCACATCCTTACCAGTACTTGCTATTATCAATCTTTTTGAATATAGTCATCCTAGTGGGACGAGGGTTGTAACTTATTGCAGTTTTAATTGACATCTATCTAATGATTAATGAAGAGAATATCTTTTTTTATTAATCGTTTGTATATCTTCTTTGATAAAATGTCTATTCAAGTCTTTTGCTCATTTTTAATTGAGTTGTTTGTCTTACTATTGAGGTTTATGAGTTATTTATTTTGGATACAATTCCTTTATCAGAAATATAATTTGCAAATATTTTCTCTGCTCATGGGTCATTTTTCATTTTCTCAACGGCAGCTTTTAAACAGAAAAAAAAATTTTTAATTTTGCTTAAGTTCAATATTGCTTTTTTAAAAATTTTTATGGATCATATTTTCAGTATCTTGTATATGAAAGTTTAACCTACAATCATAAACATTTTCTCTTGTGTTTCCTTCTAGAAATACTATAGATTTAGCTCTCAAATTTGGGTCTAGATTTATTTTGAGTTAATTTTCATGTGGAGTTTGAGATAAGTATCAAAATTGCCTCCCCGTCCTCCCCCACCCCATGCATATGGACATCCAATTCTCCCAACCCATTTACTGAAAGGGTCATCGTTTCCCAACTGAATCGCCTTGGCACTTTTGTCAAGAATTAATTGATCATAAATGCTAGGGTTTATTTCTGGAGTCTCACTTCAGTTCTAATTATCTGTCTGTCTCTTCTCAGGACAATAGCACATTCTTTATAGCAAGTTCTTAATAATGAAAATCCTTCAACTTTGCTGTTCTTTTTCAATTTTTTGGCTATTCTAGATCCTTTGGATTCATATAAATTTAAAAATTGTACAAAAATATGGCTGCCAGGATTTTGACAGATTGTGTTGAATCTACAGATAAGTTTGAAGGACAATGACCATCTTAACAATAGTGTCTTCTGATCCACGAATATAGAATCCCTCTCCATTAATTTACATGTTCTTAATATCTTTTAGCAATGTTTTGTAGTCTTGTGTGTACAAGACTTACACTTCTTTTGTTCAGTTTATTTCTGAGTGTTTTTTATGCTATTATGAACAGAATTTTTACTTAATTTCACTTTTGGATTGTTCATTGCTAACACATAGAAATAAAATTAATTTTTGTATCTTGATTTTTTTTTTTTTTTTGAGACAGAGTTTCACTATTTTTGCCCAGGCTGGAGTGCAATGGTGCGATCTTGGCTCACTGCAGCTCCACCTCCTGGGTTCAAGCAATTCACCTGCCTCAGTCTCCCGAGTAGCTGGGATTATAGGCATGCGCCACCACGCTCAGCTAATTTTGTATTTTTAGTAGAGATGGAGTGTCTCCATGTTGGTCAGGTTGGTCTTGAACTCCTGACTTCAGGTGATTGCTTGCCTCGGCCTCCCAAAGTGCTAGGATTACAATCGAGAGCCATCACACCTGGCCAGTTTTTGTATCTTGATTTTATATTACATAATATTGATGAACTTATTTTCCAGTTCTAGTAGATTATCTTAGTCCATTTTCTGTTGCTTATAACAGAATATCTGAAACTAGGCAATTGATAAGAAATGAAATTTTTTTTCTTATAGTTCTGGAGGCTGGGAAGTTCAAGGTTGAGGGAGCACATTTGGTGAATGCCTTCTTACTGGTGGGGACATTCTGCAGAGTCCCAACGCAGTGCAGGGCATCACATGGTGAGGGGCTGACCATGCTAGCTCAGGTCTCTCTTCCTTTCTTGTAAAGCCACCAGTTCCACAGTGGTGATAACTCATTAATCCATTAACTCATTAATTAATTAGTGGATTAATCCATTCGTGAGTACAGATCCTTCATGACCCAATCACCTCTTAAAGGCCCCACCTCTGAATACTGCCACATTGGGGATTAAATTTCTACATGAGTTTTGGAGAGGTCATTTGTTTAGCCTAAAATTTTCTGGTAGATTCCCTGGGATATTCTCCATGCCAGATCATGTCATCTATGAATAAGGACAGCATTACTTCTAATTTTTCTTTTCTTTTTTTTTTTCCTTTAAACTCTCTCTCCCCATTTTCCTTTCCTGTTCCCAGCCCTGTCGCTATCTCTATCTCTATCTCTGTCTCTATCTCTCTCTATCTCTATCTCTCTCCATCTCTATCTCTATCTCTATGTCTTTCACCTTATTCAATGTTTTCATCGTTCCAGAATAATGTTGAATAAAAGTGCAGATGACAGATATCTTTGCTTGTTTTCAATCTTAGGAGAAAAGCTTTCTGTTATCGTCATAATGTATTATACTAGCCGTAGAATTTTTGTAGTTGCCCCGTTTCAGGTTGATGAAATCCCTCTTTGCTTAGTTTGTTGAAAGTTTGTATCTGGAATGCGTGTTTGATTTGTCAAAACTTCTTTCATACTTACTGAAATGATCATATGGTTTTGCCCTTTTGTCTGTTAAAGCTTATTACATTAATTGAATGTGGAAAATTAAACCAACCTTGTATGTCAAATTTCACTTGATCAAGGTGTATAATTCATTTTTATGTGGGTAGATTTAGGTTGCTAATATTTTATGAAAAATTGTATCTACGTCCACAAACAATATTGGCCTAAAGTTTTATTTTTGTGTGATGTCTTTGTTTGGTTCCGGTATCAGTATAATGCCAGCATTATCGAATGAGTTTGGGAGTGTTCTCTCTTCTATTTTCTAAAAGGGTTTATGTAAAAATGATCAATTGACATAATTCACTTGTGAAACAATGTGATCTTGGGCTTATCTTTGTGAGAAGATTTTTAATTCCCAACTAAATTTATTTTCTTTCTGAAAGTCTATTCAAGTTTTTCTTCTTGAGTCAGTTTTGCTAATGTGTATCTTGCTTGGAGTTTGTCTTTTTCATCTTAGTTGCCTAATTCATTTAAAGTTTTCCATAATTATATATTTTATATTATATGTAATTATGCATAATTATTATATACAATTTATTATTTCCATAATTATGTTAAATTATGAGTTTTTTAATTATGAGGCTGTAGCATTAATAATGATAGGTCTTCTTTTTGTATTGATTTTAGTAATTACTTTCTCCCTTTTATTCTTGGATGATCTAGCTAAATGTTTATCAGTTTTCTTATTGCTTCCAAAGAACCAACTTTGGTTTCATTAATTTTCTTTATTTTTTTTTAATATTTCTTTAAATTCCAAGATGATCATTACTATTTACTTTCTTATGCTTATTTGGAGGTTCAATTTGTTCTTCCTTTTCTAGTTTCTTAAAATGGAGCCTTAGGTTATTGATTTGAGACCTGTCTCTGTTTCTAATGTAGATGTTTATAACTATAAATCATCCTCCAACATTACTTTACCTTCCTACTAAGTGTTTTGTATGTTGTATTGTTATTTTCATTCAATTCAAAATATTTTCTAATTTCTTTTTAAAATTTTTTCTTTATCCCCTGGGTTATTTTTAAATGTGCTGTTTAATTTCTGCACATGTGGGTATCTCCCAAATTATTTTCTGTTGTAGATTTCTCATTTAATTTTTTAGAAGTGAAGAATATACTTCAAATGGTTTCAATTTTTTGAAACTTAATATCTTTATTTCTTCCTGTGAATTTTAGCTACTCATTAATGTAATTTTTCTTTTAGCCTAATGAAATTTCTTTAGTATTTCTTAATGCAAGTCTGCTAGCAACAAACATCTTAGGCTTTCCTTATTCTAGAATGTCTTTATTTTGCCTTCATTTTTGAAAGATAGTTTTGCTGAATATTGGAGTCTTAGGAGACAATTTTTCAGCAGTTTCATTATGTCATCCTACTGTCTTTTGGCCCCCATTGTTTCTAATAAAAAGTCAGCTATTAATTTTGTTGTTGCTTCTTTGTATGTGGTGAGTCATTTTTCTCTGCCTGCTTTCAGTATTTTCTCTTTATTTTTAGATTTCAACTGTGTGACTATACTGTTTGTAGATGAGGCTCTCTTTGTGCTTGTTCTACTTGTGGGTACTTGAGCTTCTTGGATCTGTGGATAGTTTTCATCAAAATCATGAAGTTTCAGCTATTGCTTCTTCAATTTTTTCTACTCCTTTTATGTGTCTCTTCTAGTACTCATATTATATGTATATAATATACTTGCTTTATCTCACAGGTCCCTGGAGCTATTTTCATTTCTCTTCAATCTTTTTATCCTCTGCTCTTAAGATTGAATGTTTTCTGTTGATCTCTCTTTAGAATGGATGACTCTTCCTTCCTACATCTCTTATTATATGTTAAGCCTATGTAGAAAATTCCTCATCTTTGTTATTGCACCTTTAAACTCAAAAATTTCTATCTAGTTGTTTCTAATAGTTGCTTTATCTATATTC